>NW_019396070.1:436274-447564 GCF_000591075.1 Eurytemora carolleeae | reverse complement strand
TACTTTCTTAAATCGTAGTTTCTTTACGATAGTGACGTGTGCATTTCTACTACAGGAAAACATAAAGGAAGTATCAGAATTTAACACTTATAAACTATAAAGAAATGACAATATCTTCCCGTGGATTGATCAGAAAAATGTTGTGAATCAGGCATTGCCATGTTTGTGTGAAGATTCACTTGAAATTACGCTCAGAGTCCCTTTAATCCCTTAAGAAAGCACTGCTCCGAATATTTTGTGAATCGACGGATTAGTTCCTTTAAATATCATAATCTAGGCTTTCATTGCTTTCAAATTCTGTTTCAAGTTCTATTTGTTGCTAGTTGTTGGTTCTGTGAACATTTTCTCTTCGTACATTATAAAACAATATAAAAAATATTCGCGGATTTCTTTGTTTTGTGGATTTACAACTTAACGGATTGCAAAAGATACATAATAGAAATTTGAAAATCAGAGTTTGTGGTAAAGACTCAATAATTTATAAGTTTGAAGAAAAAAATAACAAAACGATTTTCTTTTCCATCCTTTCAGAAGATTAAAAGATTATCACCTTCTTTACTCAAGCTTAGAACTCTTGCAAAATGGACGAAATATATTATTTTCTTGTAAAACATTATTTCAAATTTTCTATTTTGTCAATTTTAAAACTCTTGGATGAGCAAAACTAATTTATATCACATAAAATAAGCACAGTTAAAGTCGTTTATCATTTTTTTAAAAACTTCTCCCAAACCAAATCTGAATTTTCCCGAAAAAAAGGGCTTGAAATGAATTGAAATGAATCAAAATGTATTGAAATGAATTGAAATGAATTGAAATGAATTGAAATGAATTGAAATGAATTGAAATGAATTGAATTGAATTGAAATGAATTGAAATGAATTGAAATGAATCTTAAACCATTATGCGGATCATATTATTTTCCAACTATCGAGCAAAAGTAACACAAAATTTGGAATCTTCAGATTTAAGAAAAATAAATAAACTTGATCAGGTTTGTGTAATATTTTACCCTCCTGCTTATGCAAAAATTATTTTGGCACAACAAAATTTTAATCTTATAATAAAATGCTGTCCAAAGTATTTAATCAAAACATTTTAAACATTTCTAAGAATTTTTACAATTAAATTTATGATAAAAAATGAGTTCAGATCTTTCATATAATCTTTTCAATCGTTTTTTAGGCTCCTTTAAGTTAATTTCTTTTGGATGGTTCGTAGATTTTCAAATCGCAGAAGACCAAAATAGCAGTCAGCTGTTTTTCAAGGATCAAGATTAAAAGATGCTGCTGTGAATGTTAAGCTGATGCGTTGTAAATCAGCGAACTTTTATTTAAAAGTTCCTACATCTCTCTTCTCACAAAAATAAAAATCCAAAGAAAAAACGTAATATCATATTTCTTGGAAGCGAAAATTTAATAAAATATTTTAGAACGTAGTTTGTAAAAAAAAAACTATTAAAAAGAGACTTAAGTAAAACATATTTCTATTCTCCCAATATTTTAATCAACGTGGCTACACGCGTCTTAAAAGGAATATGTCTTTTTCTGGAGCTACCGCGTCAAACTAAAGATTGAACGCAAGATTCAAATCTTATAGTTTTCAATCATATCTCCTCTTTTCGACGGGATAGTTTGAAAAGAAAAGAATGTTTTGGATTTCTTCTATGTAACCGGGACAAAACCATACTGCATAGTCCTTCAATTATCATACAGGGAAATTTTTATCTTTCTTAATATCCCAGGGAAAGAGTAAAAACCTTCTTTAATAGATTAATGATTTCAAATGTGTAAAAAATTTATAATAATAAACACAATAAGAATATTTCTGATAGACGTACAAGGACATAGTGAAAGTCATTAAAAACAAAATGTTCCTATTGTTATAAATAGAATATTTTTCTTTTCATTGTTTCATATAGTCATACTTTTCCTGCAGTTTCCGTTGTCAACCCTTGCAGAACCCTTGTGTTCTCTATATTCTGTTTACATTCCTATTAAACCAACAATAACAATGAGAAAGCTAAGATGAAATATTAACAAAACAAACAAAGTTTAAGCTAAGAAACTCTATATTATCATAATAAAGAGTAGGGTAGGTCAAAATTTGAAAATAGGGTATAGGTGGGCCAGAAAATAGGGTATAGGTGGGCCAGAAAATAGGGTATAGGTGGGCCAGAAAAGCGAAAAGTAAGATAATTGTTATAAATGTGGAGTTCTGGGTAACACAAAGTTTTTTCGTATTCTTCAGTTTCACCAAGAATCTGAAAGCACGTCTTGGGTGGGCCACTGAGCTTTAAACCCCGTACCTAAATGCGCCCTTTAATATGGTAAATACTAATAGAACAAGAAAACGACTTTTAGTTAATAAATTAAAACCTATAAAACCTAAAAAAAAGTAAATTCCCGTTAAAGAATGTAAATCCTCGCTAATCACTCTCCGCTAAAACCCTCTATTAATGCAGATCACTGCTGATCACATCGGATCACTGCAGATCACTGCTGATCACTTCTGATCCCTGCAGATCACGGCAGATCATTGCTGATCAGGGAAGATCCCTGCAGATCATTGCTGATCACTGCTGATTACTGCTGATCACTGTAGATCATTGCAGATCACTGCAGATTATTGCTGATCACTGATGATCACTGCACATCACTGTAGATCACTGCAGATCACTGCAGATCACTTCAGATCACAGCAGATCACTGAAGATCCTTGCAGATCACTGCAGATCACGGCAGATCACAGCAGATCACAACAGACCACAGCAATATGATCAATTATACAGATCAAAATGGAGACAAACTAATTTGTAAAAAATATGGTGTAAACTATGTAATGGATTTTCTCTGAATGACTCTCTGATGTGAGGATAGAACTGGTTTCAAAGGTTTTTGGTCTAGAGGGAGAGAGATTAATATTCCCAGATATTATCAGTTTCCTTTATGTTCCTTTTTCAATTAATATTCTCATCTTTTCTCCGGGTTATCTTGGCAACCTAGTCAATTGGTTTCAAATCCCAGAAGAAGAAAAATAAGGATGGATGGAAATAAAAGTTCGAGGAATAAAATTAAAAACAAATTGAATTTTAGAGCGACATTAAAACGTTCCCAAAATTCATAAAGTTACTTAAAGGGACTTTGGGCTGTGGCCGTAATTTCAAGGTTCCATTTTTTTGTAGAGCTTCATGTCCGATTCATAACGGTACCCTTTAAAGCATACTCTGGTCAATGATGAATGAAATATCATTATTTTATCCATTAAAATTGATTACCCAGAGAGAGTTTCCAGAGTTACCAAAGCTACTAAATTTAACAAATCCCAAAGTTACCAAAGGAGAAACATTACAAAAGTTACAAACTTTACTAAAGTAACTAACGCTACATCATAAGCACAGTAAGGATTTGATTACTTTCTGCAAATTCAAATATCTTTAAAACCTGATCTTGTAGGCTCATGATTTTTCTAGCAATGAAGGCTGCTTTCACAAAAAGTCAAAGCTTGATATATAAAAGATATCCACCATCAGGTTTGTATACTGTATGATCAGAAAATTTGAGTTCGTAGGCGAGTTATTTTTCCCGCCGTTAATGCAACAAAGAAAACAACTATTGTAACTTTGTAATAAGAATAAGAAAACTTAGAAAAATAGACAAGAATAGACAAGAATAGACAAGAAAGAAGGGTTAACTTAACAAAGATATTTCCGACGTTTATTGGAAACTTTTCTAGTCAGATGGTTTTCAATGACAGACATTTCCGGGGTTTTTTCCAATAACATTCTACATCAATCTTACAGAGATAAAACTTTCTCAGGGAGACATTCTAGTAATCCTTTCTTGTCTATATCTTATCCGATATTTCTTCTCAAACATTGTTTTAAGTTTAAAAAATAAAGATACAAAATACGCAATCAAATTTTTTTTGGTGGATTTAATAGTAGTTAAAGTAAAAATTCAAAACTATACAGTGATTATCAGAAAGCTCTGAATTCTAACCAAAACATTTGGTTTACCGTGTATTTCTGCAATGAGAAACGTTATTAGATGGAAGATTGGTGGGATAGTAAATAGATAGATTGGTAAATAAACATAATAGTAAACAAACCCAACCTTCTACTCAGTAATCCAAAGGTTGGAAGCTCTCGAACAAAAATCGATGAGAATTTAACCAATTACTTCTCATGAAAGCTAAAAATAAAAACAAGTGCTTTCTAGTTCTAAATTGTCTTGGGCTACAAAAAAAGTATAAGTGTATTTGTTTGGTAAAGTCTATAAGTCCAAGGTGTGGGGAGACTTCAAACTTGACCCAGTCTTAAAAATTAATGCAAGTAAAATTTTAACCTTTTTGTTTACAATTACTTCCAACCAGTCCAAATTCGTCAGAGTAAAATGTGCACACAAATTCTATCCTCCCCATCTTTAGTAAACTCATAGCTATATAATTGAAAGGAAAGGAGTTTTTGCCACAAACTCTGATTTTTTACTCCCTATATCTCTGTAACCCAATGTCGTAGACTTTTTATATTTCTAACTACGAATTTTGTAAGATTAAATATTATAAGTGTGAAATATCAAATGTTTACACCATCAGGTTAGATAGATATAATGGTTAAACAATTTGAGTTTGTGGCAAAAACTCAACTTCTTTCTTGTCAAAAATTTTCAGGATTAAAAGTTAATTCTATAATGATTATGGTATTAATGGTAATGACAATATTCCAGACATTATATTTATACGACATATTCCAGACATGATAATTGATTACATAATATTTACGACATCAGATATTTATGTGTTTTCGCTTATATTAATATTCTTATACTGCGGACCTCATAACATAATGCTCAACACACATCACACATCGGGTAACTACTCGCTTTCCTTGATTTGTTATTGTTGAAAAACTTTTTTTAAATTAAAGATTTCTAAGAAAATTTACAATTTAAAATTTAAATTTAAATTTAAATTTAAATTTTAAATAATGATTTTGTGTAACTACTGCAGTTCCATAATGAACTATACTATGACCAATCTATACGACACTACGGGTACGATTTGTGACCTTGTTTTGAAATTTGTGCACAAGTAGAATTAAAGCAAATTTATCTGAAAGAAATTTATTTATATATTTTAGTCATTGTAATGGATATTATTAAGTGCGAAAAAGTTCGTTCGGTGTGAAAATACTTTCATTTTAATCTCAAACAAACTAGAAAAAGTAAAAATCCCGGCAAAAACCTTTTCGCACTTAATAATACCCATTACAATGACATGAATAGATATTTGTTCATCTCAACAGCTTCTCAACAAGAGGAGTTACGACTGAAAACGTGTACATAGGTTTCAATATAACGTGCAATTTACTTGGGCTAATCAGACACAAATAGTTCAGTGAACGCAAGTCGAAATTTTGATAACTTTTCCATTGTTTCTGATGTAAGAAATGCGCAAGAACCAAATTTTAATTTTTAAGATTAAAAGGGTAACATTTAATCAGTTTGAAGATTGTGTCTGTGAGAGTTTTATCCCTATAATAAAACCCAAGAGGGTAGATAAGATTAGATAGATGTGTAACATTACATTTACTTTATTTCATCTTTTTAATCAGAAAGCTAGGACAGATTTGTCTAGACATTTCAGTGGGGAGGAATGCACCATATAATGAAAATAAATTGTAAGGGAGTGTTCGCGAAAAATGACTGATATCGAATTGAATTCATTATTGATCGGTTTATATTTTGATTTTATATGTTGCGTCGTTAAAAATTACAAGAGATTATACCTTTGTTCAGTTTTCCTACCACTCCCTTTAAATTTTAAATTTTTAGTTTGTTTTCTGTAAATTTGACAATTCTCATGGACAAATTAAAATTTATTTGACAAATTAATAAATATTGATAATTTTACACTTCTATTTAAGCAAAGTAATTGAGATTTAGCTCAAATTTTCTTAACCTATGTATCTTCGAAACCTGACGTTGTAAACCTTTGGTTTTCAAAATTTGGCGATTTCATTTAACAGAATTCATTTTTGAAAAAATCGAAGCTTTATTACATTAGTTTGTAAATCAGGGTTTGTGGCAATTTTTTAAGTGTCCCATATTATTCAAAATTTAATCTTTAATGTACTCAATATAGGACTGGAGAATACAAGGAATATTAAACTTTTGGAGAATACATAAAATTGAAATCTATATAAAAAATTGTATATTTGAATTGTATATTTGAATTGTATATTTGAATTGTATATTTGAATTGTTCATTTGAATTGTATATCTGAATTGTATATTTGAATTGTATATTTGAATTATATATTTGAATTGTATAATTGAATTGTATATTTGAATTGTATATTTGAATTGTATATTTGAATTATATATTTGAATTGTATACTTGAATTGTATATTTGGCAGTGAATAAAGGAGACCAGTGCAAGAAAAGGTTCCATCAATAGTATTCTGGCAGCTAGGTATCATTAGCAAACAAAAAACAGTATCAGACCTGTATTCAATTCGTTGTAATACAGTGCAATTTTTAGTACAATTATCCTGGGAGAGATTTAAGCTTGGAATTAAGAGAGTCGTAGATAAGAAAAGTTAGAGTACTCTGGTCCATTATAAAAAGCTTTCTTTAAAATATCAAAACACAGAAAAAAAGGATTATATAAACCAACAAAATATTTGTAACATTTTTTTTGATTTTTTAATCGGTTGACGTGTTTTTAAAAATCATAATTGGAGGTTGATATTGATATTGTATCTACAGTTACGTCTCGAACTTAACTGGCAAGTGCTATTTTTTTCTTATTTCTTTTATTTATTTCAAATTTAAACATAAATAATGAAATTTTGTTTTGTACCACACAATACATTAATTTCGAGGAAAATCGAATGATCTTAATATCAATTAAAAAACATGTTTACTGAACCATTTAAGATCTAAAATTACAAAAACAAAAATACTACATAACCCCTTTTTAAGCCCCCCTTGGGAAAATTCCTGACTGCAGGACTGTATAGATATTAAGTTTTCAACCTATTAGTGAAACCTGTATATTTCAAACCTTCACTGTCTATAGTGTCTAACCCAACAAATAGTGAGACATGAATGGATGAACTGCATTGATGTAGATCAACCCCTTCTTTTCATTGAGCTAGGCTTAACAATAAATGAAAAGGTAAATAATAAATTACTACAGTGTTAACATATCTCTTTTAATTCAAGGTCTGTTGTTAACATCGTCCATAAGGGGCGGTAATTAGAACTAAATAAAAGTGACCCTCCCTTTAAAGAAGAGCATGTTCGATGTACGATACTGTAGAGACTGAAATTCTCGAAAAAGGAATATAAAATTCGCAAAAGAGTAGCGTTGGATTCTGGACCCAGAGAAGACCTACTTATCCTCCTCTCCTTTAATGAGAAATTCTGACATTTAACAATTTTTTTCAAGCCGTTATAGAAACAACAATATTTTCAACTTCAAGGATAGGGTCTTTGATTCGCAATTGAAAAATACTTTTTAAAAAAATATGATAGTTAGAATATAAATAAATATCGAAAATTTAATAAAAAAGAACTCTTATTATACTTCAATAAGAATAGATTTTAAATATAAAATTTATAACAAATCTTTGATTTAAATATAAAGATATAGGTGTAAAACAATAGGCGGGCGTTGGTGATTAATAGACTATCAGTTTGGTTTATTAATTTGCCAATTGATTAATTGATTGGCGGACTTTTTGATTTGTTGATTAGGCTCTTTAACTCTGACATCTTCGAACAAATTCATAGAAAATAAGAAATTCAATAAAATGATGAAAAAGGAAATAATTAACTCTAACTTCGATTTATTGACAAATTTCTATTGAGAAATATGCTCCTAAACATCTAATTAGTTTACTGTGCAAATACTATATTTTTCGTCGTCGTTATTTAATAATTTAAAAAAAAATATTCTGAAAACGTACCAACCCGAATCCATAATTTTGAACGTCGTCTTTGCAATCAAACTCAGTAATTATACATCGTGGAAACGTTTTATATGTCTCAAATGAATCCTAAGAATTTGTCCACAACACTGTGTACTCAGTTTAACTACCTTACATAGCCGGTCTGTCCCTTTAATAATGTAACTTACTTATAGTTTTCCGAGTCGGAGTTAAAAGGAATGATTAAGGATTTGGGGGTTTGATGGAATACTTAAAACATTTGTATTCACCATGATGAGGTGAAATGATTTGACGGAAACCTGTTTACTATCGCATTCATCTTTTTTTCTCTTAAGCTAGGAAATTAGGACATGAAGCCAAAAAACTTAATCTATATAATAAAGGTCTTCGCTCATATAAAAATATTTTTGTATGTATTTATGTTAACACATCCTCTTCAGCTAGTATATTGTAATATTAATACTACTATTTCCAGGTTTTGTTTTTACTGAGCTCAATGAAACCTGAGATGAGTTTTATCCAATACTTCATATTTATTAATAACTTTCCTAAATATAAAATTCTAGGCTATTAGGGCGCGTCGTGCCACATTTTCTATTAAGAATTTTAGACTTTAACTGTGCCTTGAAATCGACCATTGTTTTTCATTCTTTAAATTTTGGAGATTTTTCTTTTTATTTATTCCCTATGGACATATTGTTACTCTGTATATCTGTGCACCATAATACCAATGTGATTTCTATTTTGTGATTGTTTTACATAATCACAAGCAGGCAAAGTACTACTAATCTTTACTTCCAGATAAGAATGGTTGTCTGGGGGTTTTTGTTTACCCTGTGAAAACCTATATATGTTTTTTATTACAGACTAAGAATGGGGCTAAAGCACACAAGAGACTAATAAACAGTATACAGGCCAGTTTTATCACATATGACACGCTATATTTTTTGTTGTTGCCGTTTATAATAGTTAACAAAATTATTTTCTATAAACTTATTATAATAGTGAATAAAATTATTTTCTATGAAGTTATGACTACTTATTATACTTATAATACTTTTAATTTCTGGTCAATTACAGAAAAAAATACAAGTTGTACGCGGATCTGAATCCAATTTGTAAATTTCATTCATGATTTTCGGAAATAATTTTCTCAAAACTCGTTACAAACAGTTAAGACCCATGTAAAAAAGTAAAAATATCCCAATAGATATTCAACATCCTGGATCCGGATCCGATTTAGATATAGATGTATACATAAATCTGTACTGTACAAATTTCCATCTATTTTTAATGTCGTCTTTTTATTATGACAGTTTGTTTAAATTTATATCCTTTTGATCATGCTCATATTGAAAATATATCAGAGCGAAATGGCGTAATCGCCGCCAAGAAGCACACTTCAGTAATTGTAAATCGGCGGTACAGTCCAAAGTATGACTGCAAAGGTTGGCCCAGCTCGGATATTCAAATGTACACCATTTCCTGAAAAGGACCCTCCATTTGAAGATGTTAATGCCCGATTTACAACGGTACCCTAAAAAGCTTTGTTTGATCAAGTATGAATTTGATATCCATAATTTTGTTTATTTAAGTGGTATTTCTGCAAGAGTGACTTGCGCATTTCTTGCTTATAGGAAACAAAGAAAAAAGTAACAAAAATTAACACTTTTCGAGTCGGAAATATGACTTTATCTTCTACATTTTGATTATATAAAGGCCTCAAGGGTATATCGTATATCGGGTATTGCTATTATCAAGGGTATACCGTATATCGGGTATTGCTATTATTGCATGGAGGGTCAATTGTACTCAAGGTCCACATTACAGTAAAACTAAAAAACATATATTTAATACTAGAAGTAGTCTCCAAAATATGGATCAAAGGGACAGAACGCTCGCAACAAACTTATCCTTTGCAGTAATGGTGTTAAACTTTGATATTTCATTGTTTGAACTATCAAAGGCCAATGACAGAAGGATGAAAAGATATAGGGATAAGAAAATCATAATTAGTGACGAGTCAATATCTGTATGAGGAACCCTTCTAAGCTTATAAAAGAACTGAACACTGGTTCTGGAGTGTTGCATTAGCAGAGCTTAGAAGGGTTCCTCATACAGATATTGACGACCTGAAGCACAAAGTCACGTACTAGAAGTAGTCTCCAAAATATGGATCAAAGGGACAGAACGCTCGCAACAAACTTATCCTTTGCAGTAATGGTGTTAAACTTTGATATTTCATTAAGGTTGACACAGTCAGACTATGACAGAAGGATACTAAAATATAAGGATAAGAAAACTTTGTGCTGTGACGAGTCAATATCTGTATGAGGAACCCTTCTAAGCTTATAAAAGAACTGAACACTGGTTCTGGAGTGTTGCATTAGCAGAGCTTAGAAGGGTTCCTCATACAGATATTGACGACCTGAAGCACAAAGTCACGCACCCCTGACCCTTTAGTAAAAGTATCCTAAAGTCTGACTGCGTCAACCTTGTTGCACCGGCTTGACCCGGTTGACCCGGCTTGAAAATTCAAATGTACTACGGCTGTTTTTATTTTTTCTCAAATGTCCCAACCTCTAGAATTCAAAAATATAAGATTCAAAAAATTTAACTTTGTGTTTAAATTAATATAAAGGAAATCAAAAAAGACAAACCATTTGAAAGGCCTTGTAATTATGAACTACTAGCTGAAGAGCCCGGCGTGTCCCGTGAAAAAAAATTTTAAAACTCTTTTTTTTTAAACATTTGAAAAAAATTCCCCCCGGCTCTGCCTACGAGTGTCCACAAAAAAATTCAGGCCAATCGGTCCAGCCGTTTGGCCGGCATTAGGCAACATATATATATGTATATTATATACGAATGTCTTGTTTTATTATATAGATATCATTATTATTATTATTTTCTAAGGTTTATTTTTCATCTTATCCCGGTTCTATTCCAAAGTAAACAGTTTGTAAGAAAAAGAAAATAGATTCTAGAATGTTTATTTTTCTTTTTAAATGCAACCTTGAAGTCGCAACTTTTGATTTAAAATTTCAATGGATTTAACAAAGCTAAACGCATTACCTTATGCCTCATTGGTTAGAGGTTAAATAGCTCCTAGGGGTTCCAATGAAATTTTCGTTGAACGAAATGAACGATCAAAACTGAACGACAATTTGTTAAAAATTGTTGCGAATTTTGATGTGCTTTCGACAAAATCTTCGACCTCATTTTTGCAAAACTTTTGTTCGATTTTTTTTTCTTTTTTTCATTTACCATCAAGAGTTGTCGGAGTCTGGTGTGGCCTACTGTACTGTGGGTAATGACAGGTAAGGGGGGGGGGG
>NW_019396070.1:432975-435733 GCF_000591075.1 Eurytemora carolleeae | reverse complement strand
GGGGGGGGGGGAAGGGAGGATTTGACGTATTTTGAGAATCCTTAGTAAAAAGTATTTAAAGATAATTGAAACCTTTTTGCATCACTTACAGTTTTCTTGACTGTGTAAAGTTGGGAGAAATATTGGATATGAATATATGTTTTAAGGCGCCATCTTCTATTTCAACTTTTAATTCATGGCTCTTATGGTGAGCATCTTATCATTGAACAATATAAGACAATAAAATAAAGTTCGCAGATTTAATAATGATTTAATGTTTCGCGTACTTTCAAAATTAAGCAAAAGTAAACAACTTTTGGACACAAATTTTTGTAATAAATCTTTCCTGGGGTCATTTGAGGTCCCACACAAAATTTGGGCCCAATCGGCCTAGCCGTTTTGACGTTTATCGGTTACAAACAAACAGACAAGCAAAGTATATATAAATGAAAAAATTATCTTCCCCCTCCTACTACTGTGATTTGTCAAAGAATTAGTGGCGGGCGTTAAATATAACTTTAACGGTTCGTTCATTTTCACAAAACCCCTTCTTTAAAAAAAAACCATTTGTAATCTCGTTGTTTATCATAAAAATTCTTAGTTTGATAACTCTTTTAACATTATCGTATATACACGGTGATTTAAAGGTTTCACGCACAAATCGATGAGAATATTGCCAATTACTTCATAGCCTATTACAAAGTGGGATAGATAAAATCAAAACCCCAAGGCTTCACAACACTTCAAAGTCGACCCAGTCTTGTAAGTTGATGCAACACTTCATAGTAAACTAAATTTACGTGAGTATCATTAAAAAGCTCAAAAACATTAATACTATTTTCTTTAATATCATTTATGTTATGAAAATGAATTACAAATATGTCAGAACCATTTACAACGCAGGGAAAGAAATTATTATTATTTCTTATTGATTGCATTCATCCAGGGGTGTATTCAAAGCACGGAATCCAAAATATGCAAGTTTCCACACAAATAATCTAATAGGATTTTACCAAATACTTCTTTTTAACTGAAGCTAAAACAAGCACCTTGATAATTTAACATTTTGATTTCTAACGCTACAAAGCCCAAGGTGGTGCGACACTTTAAAGTTGATGCGGTTTTAAAATGTCATTTATAACTTTCATAACTTTCTGCTTACTTACAGAGGAACTGTTAACTAAACTTACAGAGGAACTGTTAACAAAACTTAGAGAGGAACTGTTAACAAAACTTACAGAAGAACTGTTAACAAAACTTACAAAAGAACTGGTAACAAAACTTACAGAGGAACTGTTAACAAAACTTACAGAGGAACTGTTAACAAAACTTACAGAGGAACTGTTAACAAAACTTACAGAGGAACAGTTAAAAAAACTTACAGAGAAACTGTTCTAACGAATAACGATATAATAACCATCAAAATGTAAAAAATCACAAGAAGATAAACGATACTGTGAAGTACTGTGGGATACTGTTGGGTACTGTGTGGTATTGTTGGTTATTGCTGGGTACTGCTGGGTGTTGGGGGGTACTAGTAGGAAGTACTAATGGTAATTAGAGGACTAAGGGGTAATGGGTTACTATGGAGTACGGCAGTGTACTGAGAGGTACTGCAGGGTACATGATACTGCAGACCCTGTAACCTGCGGTACCCTGTACCCTTCAGTTCCCTGCACCCTGCAGTGCCCTTGTACCCTGCAGTACTCTGTAACCTGCAGTACCCTGTAACATGCAGTACCCTATTTTCATCTTTCTAAATATCCCTGGGAAAGATTTTACAGGTTCTTTCGCACTAAAAAAAAGTCCTGTGGGAAAAAAAGTCTTTTTATTAAAAAGTCTGTGGAAATAAAGTCCTACCAATTCCAGACTTTATTTTCTAGGACTTCATTCTGGCTCCAGTATGATTTTTACAAAAATGTCCTCGGAAAAAAGTCCTATAACAAGTGAAAATGCATAATTTACCATGGAAAACAGTCGTAGTTGTAAACACCCCTAGCTATATATTTAATATGCAGAAATATGGAAAAAGTCCCTTTTCGGAAAACTATTTTCTAAAAAAATAAAATATATTTTTTACATATGTAAATATTTATCACAAGTATAGTTAGCATTTTCTTTTGCATTTTATTTAAGAATATGAAACTATCCCTGTATATGATGTCATTTACATAGTACGCTTGTACGCAGAATTATATACACATCCTTTTTAGGACTTTTTTTCTGCAGACTTTAAATTTCCTGAGACTTTTTTTCAAGGTTTTTCTTTTCCTTGGATTTCTTTTCTTCCGGACTTTTATTCCTGTGATTTTTTCCTGAGACTTAATTGACAGCCCCCCATACTATTTTAGGAAAAAAGTCCCAGGAATCTAAAGCAATTGGACTTTATTGCAGTGACATTTTTTCCCAGGACTTAAGAAAATTCAGACTTTTTCCAGAGTTTTCATTTTCAGGTTTTTTTTCTTGTAACTTTTTTCACCGGGAGTTTATTACATAGATTTCATTTAGATCTACGCATTCTAATCCCTTGTAAGTTGTATACAAGGGAAAAATGCATTTTGCCAAATATCCTGAGTTTAAATAAATTCTTAATTCAAAAGTTTTCAGCTCAGGTAGAAAATACAATCCTTGTCCAAATTTAAATTTAAATCTGTCCTTCAGGAGATTTATCGGCTTGAGCAGATAAGAATAGAATTGCCGTGGGGGAAAGGATACTCTAAGTTCCCGGGGGAGAGAATTCTCAAGGTTTATGGGGGGAGCGGATTCTCTAGGTTCCTGG
>NW_019396070.1:322794-432175 GCF_000591075.1 Eurytemora carolleeae | reverse complement strand
GGGGGGGGGTCGATTTTCATTTTAGAAAAATAAGACACTTGTTTCCAGCTTCCACAAAAAAATAATTAGCAAAATCCCGATTGATTGGATTTTCTTGTTCACAGTGTCTATGTATATTCGCCGCATGTCCAATTCACGGCAAAATTAATGAAATATCATTGTTCATCTCTTTCAAAAATGATTATTTTTAATTGTGGTTTTTCTATTATTAAGTGACTTGAGCATTTCTGATGTAGAAACAATAGAGGAATTGATTGGATTTTAAAACCTTTTTAGCCAGAAAAACGAAGAGTTGTTCCGCATTATGAATCACATAAAGGTTTAATGAGAATTTACAGCGACATACAGTCCCGTTAATCTACATTTCTCAGAAAAACTGCAGTTTAGAAGTAAGAACATGAGATAGTCCAAACTCTACGAACACCAGACTCTACGAACACCAGACTTTACGAACACCATACTTTACGAACACCAGAATTTACGAACACCAGAACATCAGAAACTAGACGACATACGTCACCCTTTTCTAAAAGTTGATCCGAGCCGATCCTGTCGTACTGCCCAGTCTTGAGTACCTAATGTATAAAAGTCGACCCAGCACATTTTATGCAACAAATGTAGCCTCGCAAGATCACAGTGATATGTGATCGGTTTTAAAATCATACTTTCTGGGAAACCCTGTATTGAGGAGACCCAATTATAAAAAATGAAATATAATATTATACTCAAGGGANGGAAAGAAAAAAAACCTTGCTCTTGAAAAATTCCCGAGAGTGGTAGAGATGAAGGAGAGTTTTTATTTCGATGAAAGAAGTATCATAGTTAGTTCCAGATAATGCATTATTAAAAAACCATATAAATAAAAATATGCAGAACAGGATATGATTTGAATGTTAGTAATATTTTACATAAAATGTTGTACCAATTGTGGAATTTAAAAACATCACGCTTTATAATGTTCGTTAGTTGGACTAGCTGCCCTTGCTTTTACTCAGAGATAAGAGAGTTACAGAGATCGATTGAAACCTATGATATGCGATATTTCCCACAGCATGTTCTATTGTGTACAAGTCATGTACACGACCAATCAGCAAGCATCTGTATTCAGGGATATTTAAGGTCCCTTTGGATACGAAACACAAAATCTTAAAAAATAGACTGAACTCATAAATGTTATGTTTCATGTTTAAAAGTATTTCTTTAAAAGTTGTAAAACTTAACGCCTCAATGGGTATTATATTCAACAGGTGGCCGTGAGATGGCACTCTACGAACCTATCGTAAAAACGTAGCATGTCGTGCCTGGTCAACTTAGCCCACCCTGTGAAAGGAGATAAGCAGTCTGTGTAGTCTGTGGTTTTACTCTTATATTAGTCTCCAATCATATAAATCTGAAAGTAAACCATGTGCATATATTTCTCTCTAATCTATGCAATATGAATGATTAAAGAATTGGTTCTGTCTGGCTCAGTATACACTACAAATATTACTCAGATAATTGATAAATATGTTCATGCTAACATCAATAAATTAACAGTATTGAAGAAAAGTCATTTATGAAAAAAAATAATTTTGTATCCTTCAATTGTTTAGTTAAATACTCTACGTATTACTAACTTTAAGATTTATCCTGCAAATTAACGAATACGAAAAAATGCAGGAAAACCCAAAGACGGTAATTATGTAAAAAACGCAAGTTTTTGGCGATGGAAATGCTTAAAAAGTCCTAAAATCTTTTTTAATTATAGAAAAGACGACATTCTTTGGCTTCTTATTGAACCCAATAGAGGCGTCTGGTTTTGCGTACAAATCCCAATGTCTACTCTTTACATTACAAAGCTCTTTGGGAAAACCTGCTTTTTATTTCTGATTCTGTGTTGATGTATCTGTACAATGCACCCATGTGTTGTATCTCGTACAATAAATAAACAATACATTGGTATGGCATGTTTACAACGTGATTGCTAATTCCAAAGTTTGTGCAATGTACAATGCACCCATGTACCTCGTACAATACATAAACTAATGTACAATGCACCATGTACCTCGTACAATACATAAACTAATGTAGGAAAAGAAAATCTTGGATTGGCAGCTAATATGTATTGTAATGTTGCCAATAAAACAACTGTAAACACAGTCCTACCAAGATCAAGATGAAACCAAGGAATCTAAAATAAAGGAGATCATGTCAGATTAAAATTAGTTGGTTACACATTTTACATTTAAAAGGATTTTTCAGAATCTTGAGGTACTCACAGGGAGGCTGGATCTTAGCTACCTCTCTGTGTATATTAGCCCGAGTGTACACCTAAGACAGTTTACTAAAAGGATATAAAGAGAGTATGGCCTATCCCAAGTAACAAAAGTGAGGAATTTTCCCAGATTCTCCAACCGTTGTAACTTTTGTTGAAGAATTTTCGAGGAATTTCTCGAGAATCATTTCCTGTAACTGATTCCTCGGAAATTCTCGATAAATTCCCCAGAATTGGTCCCCAAGAGGAGATATTTTGTGGGATCACAGTTTTGAGACTCAGTTTCGAGAAATTCCTGAGAAATTCTTCGGAAATAAAATTCCTCAGAATACTTTTCCGGAAATTCTTAGGGCTTGGTCACCACATTTACGGATTTTTAGGGGAATTTAAAAAATTCCTGGGAATTTCTCTGGAATTTTACCCCAAGAAAATCCTGAGAATTTCTCCTGATTACTTCTCCGGAAATTCCTGAGAAATTCTAGGACTTGATCACCAAGTTTACGGATTTTTAGAGGAATTAAATAAGAAAATAAGTTTCGAGAAATTCCTTGAGAATTTCCTCGGAATGGGTTACAAGAAATTCCTCGGACCTGGTTCCTCGGAATGGGTTACGAGAAATTCCTCAGAATAGCTGTCGACATTTTAACGGAATTTTCCTGGGAAAGATTCCTGGGAATTTCCGCGGATTTTCCGCAAAATTGTTACTTGGGATTATACAGTACAAACATCATATATGCAGTATGCTTTTGGAGTAAAGTTTATGGGGAGGTTTTGTGTATCTTGAATTTTACTCAGTTTTCTCAGAACCGTTTATTAACGATGAAATATTGCTCTATAAAAGACTGTGATAGTACGTCCTCCTGTGAAAAATGTAATCCTGCACACAATAAAGGTGTATTGGTGTGAGCCGAACAAAAGGGATAATATTTGAAAGAGGGAAATAAGGCGAATAGGCTAGGGAAACACTCTTTTCTACCGGCCATACATAGATGAGAACAACTTCTTGAAAACGTATATTTCAGTATCGAGGTTTCCTACAACAAAATACAAATTGTTATTGACGTACATGTGTATAAATGATTGTTAATAAAGATTAAACAGTTAAGGGTAACTAACAATAAATGGGCGTTGATGTGAATCGAACAGTTGGTTTATATTAACATGTAACATGGAGAATTGAATAAAGCCTTAAAAGGTATCGGAAATTCTAGGTTTTGCAGATTTAGTGGATCATATTTTATTACTGTTGTGAATCGATAAATAAAGGTTTAAAAGATACTGTTGTGAATTGGCAAATAAAAGGTTTAAGATATTGTTGTGAATTAAGTATACGGAACTTACAATCTAGAAAACTGTGGCACGGCGAAAAGTTGTTTGAACTGAAGTCTAAAGCATTTAAATTCTTCTGAAATAAATAATTATTTTGTTAAAGTATTTTCACTGTAAATTTGTAAATGATTCACTGAAATTATGTTTAAATTGGTTCTTTTAATGCACTTTAAGTTTTATTAGCTCCATGAGGTTTTTGTTTATATTTACGCAGAAGCCTTGGAAATGTTTGGTTTGGTAAGTGGACGGAGATACAATTTGTCAGAGATGACCTTACAACAGGGTAAATTTGAGGGGTATTATTCACAAGTGGATTTTAAAGGTAAAATGGAAAATAAATTCTCCATTTAAATATTTTCAGAAATCTCCCCGAGTACTGTAATATACAGATTGACCTTTGAAAGTGGAGTAAATGATTGTATTATTTATCAGGTTTCTTGAGACTTTCGTGGATTTTATAAATAATGCGCCATTCAATAAACTGTTCAGTATCATGTTTAATCTTAAATTAGTAATGATGAATTTATCAAAAGATTTTTTTGGTTTGGACATGCATAATAAAATATTAAGACTCAAAGGGACTGTAAACGAAATTTTAAGTGACCATGTGTGGATAAAGTGGCATTTCCGATTCACAACAGTAACCCCCTAAAGCTTTGCGTGAACAAGTATGAATTAAATATTCTTTTTTTTAGAAAGTCAGTTTTCATTTGTGGATATTCTGCAAAAGTGACTTGCGCATTTCTTGCTTCAGAAACAAGGAATAAATTATCAGAATTAAACATCCAGTCATCCAGTACCTCTTAAAAATGGAGGGTTTTTTAAAATTAGGTGTTTATATCATGCAACAACCAACTTTGATTTATATAAGGTTGAAAATCTTGGGAGGAACGTTTTTATTTTTTAGTTGTATAAAATATAACAATAGTAGAGTATAAATAAATCTACTACACGTATCATAAATATTTGGTATTGTCGTGAACCAAGAATGTTCCACAATAATAATGTCTAAAATAACAACCATTTATCCTCTTGTTGGGGGACGAAGAATTAGCCTTTATCAGATAATTTCGAGAAAACATTATTTTAGAGGGACCCTCCATAGACGGCAATGCTCGAAATACAACGGTACCCTGTTGTACAACGGTATCCTGATGTACTAAAGTACCCTGTTGTACAACGGTACCCTGTTGTACTACGGTACCTTGTTGTACAGCGGTACCCTGTTGAACAACGGTATCCTAATGTACAATGGTACCCTGTTGTAAAATTGTACATGTTGTACAACGGTACCCAGTTGTACAATGGTACCCTGTTGTACTACGATACCCTGTTGTACAACGGTACCCTATTGTACAATGGTACCCTGTTGTACAACAGTACCCTATTGTACAACGGTACCCTGATGTACAACGGTACCCTGTTGTACAACGGTACCCTGTTGTACAACGGTACCCTGTAAATTTCAGCAGTATGCAAGCGGAGTTCGATAAGTTTACACACACATATCTCTGTACTTAACTAACACACAAAAGGTTTAAATCGGGCCTTGCCCTCTTTGCAGGTAGGGTCACTTGAAATTACCTTTACAGTCTCTTTATTAGTAGGTCAAATGGTAACCGAAAGTCGATGCTTGCTGATGACTGAGAGTGAATCTGAAAAAATCTGACAATGCTAGACATTAATCAATAAACAAAAAGTGTATTATTTCGAAAAAAAAGAGATTTTGTTATTAAACTATCTTAGTTTTATTACCTATATGAAAGACTAATTTGTACTATTATAACTGAGAAGGAATTAAAATAGGTCTGCAGATTTCTCAGAAAAATGGTAAAGACAGGGTCAACTTTTAAGTGTCGCAATGCTAATTATATATTTTTGTAGCCAACGACATGGGCATTTTAGAGCTCTAAAAACTTGTTTTTAGCATTAGTTTTACAGAAGTTTTAGACAAAATTCTCATCGATTTTTGAGTGAGAACTGGCAACTTTGGATCACTGTGGGTGGAAGAATAAGGATAAAAATGTATCAAACTCCAAATGCAAACAGTTATTTCTTTCTTTTTCTTTTAGATTTCTTTTTGTTAATTCCCTTGTATATATTGAGGCTTTTGTTTTGACATGATGAGTATTACATACAAGACAATCACCTCTCGTGACGCAATTATTAATTTCGCATTATCCGTACTGTTATTTTGGCGTATATAAGATTAATAAGATATCTTTGAATTGAGGAAGGATGTTTTTTTATGTCAGAGACTGACCCGGGACACAAGAAAGGAAAATACTGTTACCACTAGACACTGTGAACTAGATGAGAGGGTAAAATTCATGCGAAATTACTGGTGCGACTATGGTGACCTTGTAGTCTCTCTAGTTTAGATTTGAGTAGGAAAAGGTCGTAGTTGATAAGTAAGTGAGGTCTTTAGGTTCCCCATATATCTGTAAGTTTATCTGTAGGCTGAATAAACCGATGGTGTCGAGAATATGTGATCACACAAACTAATCCTTTTCTTTGGCCTAAAAGATTTCATCTGGCTAAAAACCTTCTGGCAGCAGGCCGGGAGCTGTTTTTGCACAAATCAATAAAAAAATCTTTTGCCACATTTTTCATGTTAGAACCCTTAAAAAGTTTCTTAAATGGTTCTCTTTGGCCAATAGACACATTATGACAGTTTAATTTAAATAAGTTTCCATTATTACTATACGCCCAAGTGGACTAGGGTCAATTTGAATTCGAACCGGACCAACCCCTTGTACCAGGCTTAGTGACGCGCGGCAAGTACCGGTCCGACCCCTTGTACCAGGCTTAGTGACGCGCGGCAAGTACCGGTCCGACCCCTTGTACCAGGCTTAGTGACGCGCGGCAAATATCGGCCCGACCCCTTGTACCAGGCTTAGTGACGCTAGGCAAGTACCACCCCGACCCTATCCTTTTCCGGCTTTATTTTAACTTTGACGACGCGGCCAGACTTTTTACAGTACCCGGCCTATCATAGGCCTATTTTACCTACACCGCTAGCTTAGTGTAACGCATATGTACTGTACTGATCTGTTTGGTGTACTGTACGTACTGATCTGTTTGGTGTACTGTACGTACTGATCTGTTTGGTGTACTGTACTGATCTGTTTGGTGTACTGTACTGATCTGTTTGGTCCTGAGGTAAAATTTCTCTAGTTTCTGAGATATATCCTATTTTTCTTGTAAAAGTAATTGCAACTTTCTGGTAAACCATAAACAAAGTTGCGAATAAATAAACACAAACAAAAAGATTTATATACAAAATACATTGTGAAAATTAAATATATTTAGGGCTCAATGATGATTAAAAAAAACCTAATTTAAGATATGCATTGAATTTTCTTATCTAATGACCAATAGCTTTTCCTTCCACTTCATTGTCACGAGATCTGAACTTTTGTGTGGATATTGTTAATCTTGAACACTCAATCTCGATATCCAATCTGGGCTCTTTTGAATTTGAGGATCAATCCTTGATCCCTTTATTAAAGTTATCCCTGCACGGTATGACCATCACAGGATCGATATCGAAGAGGAATTGAATTAATCTGTAGGTCTTCATGATAGAGATCAACGCTTGATCCCGAGATTAACAATACAAAAGTTCTGACTTATAACGGTAATAGTCTGTGTAATTCGTATAATAAACCGTTTACAAGATACTAAACTTAAGCTGGGAATTTAGTTTATAACAAATATTTCAAATATTCTGTTGTTGCTGCATATATATGAATACAAAACTGCTTCTAGACCTGCATAATCATTGGTTGAGTTAGGACATTTTAAAATTGAGTTAGAATTTTTTGTATATTTACATTTAACATGATATTATGGATGGAAGAAATTTTCTTATATATATTTCCGCTAAATAAATCCTAAAGTAATTTTCATCGAGAAAACACATTCTAAATTATCAATTTTCAGAAAAATAAGAAAAAAAATCTTGATAATTTTCGCTCAGACGAAGGTTACAAGAGAACCGTTGTGAATCGTGAACCCCACTTTTAAATGAAAAGTAACATGGAACTTGCTTTAGTTTTGTCGTATTGTGACAGATTTAATCTTTTTTGATTTAATTCATTTCATGATAAAACTTTTATTTATGTTTTTGTTTCTTTGTTTCTGTCAGAATTGCAATTAATTGTGTCTCGAGCATCAACAACTTCCTAAACCCATTCTTTTTCTTTTTTCTCTTCATGTTTAGAAACCCCAGCTGCTAAATACATAAAACATGAATATAATGTGAATATAAAAGAATTCAAATTATGTTTCAAGGAAAACGCGCAAGTTCTAAAATTAGAATTGTAAAAGTGGGAATTTTAGAATATTTGCCTATTCTTTTAAATACATTATAGTCGACACCATGGATAGTCTTAGTTTTTCATAACTTTTGGTCTATCCTTCATAGTTTAGAATCAACAAATAAAATTTTTTAATTATCTACAAAATTTCATTTATTATTTTTACGAACTAAAAATTTCAAATATATAAATATAATTTTCAGCATTTTTAGCCAGTTAAGTAAGAACAAAGTAATATATACTTTGCTTGTCTGTTTTTATCCAATAAACGTCAAAACGGTTGAACCGTTTCAGCCCAAATTTTGTGTGGGACCTCACATGACCCCGGAATTCGTTTATGGATCATTAAAATTTCAGAAATTAGCCTCCAACAAAATTCTAGTTTCTTTAACTTTTGAAAAACCACGATTTTTTTTTATAAAATTCACGATTTTTTAAAGATAAAATCCGCGAACTTTTTTTTCATTGTTTTACAACGTATAGAAAGAAAAAATGTTCTCAACTGAAACAGAAGATTGGCGCGAAGCGCCCTGAAAGCATTGTCCTATACTATGGTACCCTTAAAAGCTTTGTCTGACTTAGATACGTATGTTAATAATTTTGAAAACTGATTATTTTTAAGTGGGATTTCTCTACAAAAGTAACTTGCGCAATTATACTGCAAGGACACATATTCTAATTATTAGAAATTAATACTTTCAAGCATTGGCTATCTATCAAGCCCTGAACCGATATTTCCCCTATACTGAGGTAAGCTCTCAACCCGAATACTCAACGGGGGTACAATTACTCTACACTGTAATCAAAGCGGAGTTCTGATTGTAACTAGCTTGTATTTAAGGTTTATATGTTACAAGTCAAAATGTATAGACACAATTACAATTCCTACGTCGTTATCTATATCACATGATATAAGGCAAATCATGTGATATAGATATCATAGATATAGATATAGAAATCATGTTACGTATTACAGCAAAATCAGAATTAGTCGCAATTTAAGATATACGTCATATATATCACATGATTAAGCTAATCATGCTAAATATTCATTTAGAACGCAGTTCCAATAAATAAATGGTTTTCTATGTACAAACATCGATCATTAATTATGTACAACGTACTGCAAATTTACGGAATATCATATAACCTAATATTTATTACAGGTAGATACTTGTTTGCAATCTTACCGTATCAATTTGTTGTACTTTTTTAAGATATTTAATCTGTGAGAACTATTTTCAGTAAAAATTAAAAGTAAAAGAGAAATTATCTCTAAAGAAAGGTGAAATTTCTTAAATGAAAAATTAACATCTTGTGGAAGACGATGCCTGGCTGCGTTAAACTAGTTCCACAAGATTCAACAGAATGAGATAGAACGGATACGGGGCATAAGTACTGATATCATCTCTTCAGTCTAACACGTGTGNGGGGGGGGGGTGTGCTGATGTAAGTTGGACACGTTCCCCTAAAACCCACGATTACTTCATAATCTGACCGAAAGCTTAGTTTAGGGTCAGAAAGTAACGTGTACAAAATGTAAAAACATGAAAGGAGTCTAAACCAGCAAACTCAAATTTTCGATCATTATCGCTAGTGAAATATAGGGTTTTAAAATAAATTCAATTAAAAAGCTAACCTCTTAGGGTTCTCCCGGGTACCTTAGGTAAAATATTTACGAAGAGAACGAAATATTTGGTGTACGGCCTAAAACGCTAATTGAGTAATTCTTATCAAATAATTCTTTATTCCCATTTTTCTAACAATTACTCTAAAAAACTCCATTTTAACGCCCTTCTAAACTGAACAAATAAAACGTAAGGTGGTATTCTACAAGTCATTGGCAGACATAAAGTGTACTTCTGAAACGCTCGAAAAATGGTAGGATATCACGGGAAATAAGCATTGAAAATATTATCTTGAGTATAAAACGATGAAAAATGATCATACATCATGCTTTTCCGTTACGTTTTGCCATTTTTTGAGTAAAATATATAAGCTAGATAATACTTCAATAGTGCAAAACATACCTGCCTTGCTGCAGAATCAGATCCTATGTTTTATTTCTTCAGTTTAGGCCTTTCAATGGTGTTTTATGAGCAATTGACAAAAAACCAGGATTACGGAATTATTATATGAGAAGACAGGGGAAAAACCAAGATACTTAAGATCAATTATCTGTTTAGGCTGTACACCAAATAATTCGTTCTCTTCATGAATCTGTTACCCAAGGTACCCGGGAGAACCCTAAAAGGTTAGATTTTTGGTACATTTAAATTTATTTTGAAAACCTACATTTGACTAGTGTATATATTTACAACCTGAAAGTGTAAATATTTGAATAATTAGAATATTTAAACAAGAGTCACAGTTGGAAATTTCAAGTTCTATAATTTCGGGTTGTAGAGATATAGGGATTTGAAAATCAAGGTTTGTGACAAAAAAGCATGCAGTTTCTTTATAAAACCTTGAATCTAAGGAACAAAACTGGAAAAAGTCTCACTTTTGGCACTAAAGTCTCATTCTTTGTAGGTAACCCTGCATATGCAGCATGTGTAATATCAAAACTTCTTAAGCAAGCTGACCCCTAGTAATTCTATATACACTATACGTAAAGGGTGTCTCCTACTGAACGGCGCCATGACAAACTCCTGAAAGACAAACTCCTGAAAGACAAACTCCTGAAAGACAAACTTCAAAAAAAAAAAATTCTGAAAGACAAACTCCTGACGAGACAAACTCCTGAAAATAAAAACTTCTGAAATACAAACTCCATAATATCAAATTTAAAAAAATGTTTCACAATTTATATTTAATCTAGCCGCAGCGCTCGGCCCAGAAAGTGTCATAACTTAACCTAACCCATGGCTGCAGCGCTCCGTTCAGGAGTTTGTCTTTCAGGAGTTTGTCTTTCAGGAGTTTGTCTTCCAGGAGTTTGTCATGGCACCTACTAAACATGGAAGTTAAGACCGGACTTTGCCAATTTTATTAAATTTTGAAAATGCCATAGAACTAAGGGTATTTGTAATTATGGTTTCAAGAATTTATGAAGTTTAGTTTGACCCGGAATTAATTTATTATTAATCAGACGACTTTACAACAAATATGAGTAATAAAACGATTATAATAAAATAGCGCTGGTCCTTCCAATTCTAAAATGTGGTATGCCTTTATTGTGCGATTAAAATTACCAGAGATATGTATGTAAAATCGTCTGCTTAACAGCCAATATAGTTAATAGAGTTCTGGTCTATGGTCTGGTTCTGGTCTATGGTCTGGAGATTATATACATGGTCTGGAACTGTGGGTTAACACCATTTCATCTATTACAAACAAATTAAGTTTAGTGATGGGATTGAGGTTTATAATTGATGTTGAAAACTAGGAAAATGCAATAATTTAAAACGAGTTTTTCTTACGGTAGAAGGAAGCACCATTTTTTATAAAAAAACGAATCTTACAACAAATGAAATATTAGTTTAAACTTTGAAAACGAAACACGAAACGAAAAAACCATAGTTTTTAAGCAAAAACGATGAACTTGTTTTTAGTTAATTAAAATTTAGGTTCTGCACTCCAAACCAAGATGTGCATTGTGCAGTATTTTGCTAACTACTTCTAAAAAACTTAAGTTAGAAACTAGCTCAAATTTATATGTCTAGAGCTACAAAAAGTATAAGTGAGTTGTCAGCAAGGTGTTGCGACACTTTAAAGTGAAGGCTGTCTAAAATGTGAAGACCAACTTAAGTTGTCTATATTTCAGTAAGTTAGAAACAAATACTTTGCATTGATAAAATGTATATGGCTAGTTCTACAAAAAAGTATAAGTGAATTAATGAGGTCAAGGCCTTGTCGAGGCTGTCTAAAATGTTGATGACTAACTTTCAGAGTTGTCAATATCTCAGTGTCAATCGTTTATGTTTGATGCAAATATAAGGAAAACCCAAAAAACCGACATAAGTATAAAAAGCCAACATGAACATCTCTAGAAATATGAATACAGTTTCAGATTTAAATATTTTATTTGCCTATCACATTACTATAATATGGTAGCGTGACACCAGAGAAATTAAATAAAGGAACAGACAAAATAAAGCTATAAAACCTTATCTTCAATCCAATTCCTTATTTGTCATCCTTGAACTTTAAACCTTATTTGCTTAAAATGCACTTTGTGGCATAATGGAGTTGAATGGAGTTGAATGGAGCATCAAGTTTGTATTTGTCTTGTTAATGCAAAACACAGTTTGGGATTTCATGTACAGGACTGTTCCCTTCGTAAGTTTAATTTATATGATATAACCAAATATCGGTTGGTTTTCATTAATAAATACACAATGAGTTATCTATAATGTACATTGTAATGTCTTTTGAAAAAATTTCTAGTCCATCAAAAATGAAGCAAGGATACATGAGGAAGCAAATTTCAAGAAATTAAAGGATATATGAGGAAGCAAAGACCAAAAATCTAATGGATATAAGAGGAAGCAAAGACCAAAAATCTAAAGGATATATGATGAAGCTAAGTCCAAAAATCTAATGGATATAAGAGGAGGCAAAGTCCAAAAATCTAATGAATATAAGAGGAGGCAAAGTCCAAAAAACTAAAGGATATATGAGGAAGCAAAGTCCAAAAAACTAAAGGATATATGAGGAAGCAAAGTCCAAAAAACTAAAGGATATATGAGGAGGCAAAGTCCTTTTTGGATTACACTAATGAAAACAAAAACTACATCATCAATAGAGAAAATGTTTTTGCCAAAATAAAATCGAAATTGAAATTTTATAAATCTTATAATGTTAGATTTTGTTTTCTGAATATTTCGATAATCCTAGATAAAACCGATAAAACCAAATTTTTTTCATTAATTTTTTAGTATTTTCATATGGATTTTTATTTGAAACGGTCCGATAAATCTTTGAGAACATGTCCAGTAGTCGGATCTTCAGTGTTTTATCATCATCTAAAGCAGATCTACGGATTTATTTAATTCCTCTTCAATATCCTGTGGAATAAGAAAGACGACATTAAACCAATATTTAAAGCGTAATTGATGTCGTTACAAACCAAATTTTAATTGTAGCAGCTTAAAAATCTAATTAAAAATTAAAATTAAAAATCTAACAAATCTATTTTAAATTTAAATGGTTGTGACAATTGCTGTCTCTCATGGACATTCGTCTTTTTAACCCATAACTTTAGTCTTCAAGTCGACTTCCTATTCTGGAGTTTTCTGGTTTTCACTGTAGGGTACCACAAGCTGATATTAAGGGTTTGATAAAAATTCTCAAACTCATTTTGCACCAGTCCTAAAGATTTCATTGATACAATTTTTTTAATTAACTCATTCCGATTTTTTTTGCGTAATTCAATTCATTGTAAATGTTGGCAAAAAAAATATAATTGTCAGAGTGAAAAACACCATTTTATTTTAGCCTCAAATCAAACAAATTTTAGAATTTCAAAAATCAAAAAAACGAACGATATTTAGTGTTTTGAGACAAGTTTAACATGTTTTGAAAAAATCGACATTCTTCTTTTTTTTAAATCGTTATTCACTGATTGAGGTTTGGTGTTTTTTTTGATGAATATTGTTTCTGAGTCATTGCCACAAACTCTGATTTTCTTATCACAATAATCTTTGTAATTTAATGCTTTGGATCTTAGATATTTCAAACTATGAATTTTGTTAGATAAAAAAAATCTATGCTTGAAAAATGACAGGGTTACATCACCAGGTTGCAAAGATATAGGGATTGAAAAAATTTGATTTTTTTGACAAAGACCCAATTCCTTTGATACTGTATAACTTTTTGGTGGTGCAACAAGGATTCGACATTTTCGATGAAATTATTTGTACCTTTCTGCTTGAGAACTTCAAATATGCAAGAAAATCAAAACTTGTTTTGCAAGTCACAAATAAAAGAATCTTTTCGCCAACTTGCAACCCTCGAACTTTCCCTGGATAAGTAGTTTGTAACAGGGGGTGCATTTTTCAATTGGTTGGGGGGGGGGGATTTTAATAATTTTAGGAAAAAGAAAAAATTGTACATTAAAAGGCAACTTTTTTCTTTCTTCTTGATAATTTTCACCCAAAAATTCCATGATTTTCCTCTAAAATCCTTTTATTTCCCTCCAATTAGCAAATAAAACCAAAAATAAGCATGGAGAACTTCTCAGGTAAAAAAGGGGGGGGGAAGAAAAAAGTTTATTCAAGAAAATATACACCCCTGGTTTGCACAGAAAACTTTTTATATTGAAAAAAGAAAAATTGTTAAATGAAATTTGAATTCAATTTTAGTTAATCCTGGGCTTACTAGATTATTTCAACAGAGAGAGGGGAGGTAAAATATAAAAGTTGGTTTTAGGTCAATTCTAAAATTCAATTCAATTTAAATTGAAAATTAACATATTTTATTGGATAACAAATAGGACATTTTGTTCCTCAAAAACCTAAACAGGAAACAAACAAAAAACGAACTTGACTTAAAAGAAACTGGGTTTTTGCCACAAACTCAAAATTTGTAATTATTAATCTATACAAGAGAACAAGACATTCGTATATATATGTTGCCTATAGCCGGCCAAATGGCAGGACCGAATGGGCTGATTTTTTTGTGGACACTCATGGGTGGCCGGGGATGTCATAGGCTAAAAAAATTAAAATTTTTATTTTTTCCACGGGCAACGCCGTGCCCTTCAGCTAGTAAATAAATAATATTAAAGGTGTATAACGTTGGGTTGAAAAGATATAAGGATTAGAAAATTAGAGTTTTCGAATTTGAAATTATGAATTTTGTTAGATAAAATAATCTAGCTTAAAATATAGAAGGTTTACACCATTAGTTTATCAAGATATACGGATTCATCAAGTTTTTGGCAAAAAGTCGGTTGGTTTTCGAAAAATCAGAATTATGGAATTCATGTCAGAACATTATATGTACTTCCTATGTTATTACAAAGTACAAGATCTTGACAGGGGGGGGGGAGATGTTTTCTTAGAAAATATTTCCCACCTTTAGCTTAATCCAGGGGAAATTAGTTCCAAAACTAACACTTGGTCATTTCTGCAAAGTTATTTTTTCAAGAGTATACATCTTTAAATCCAAAACGAGTAGAACAAAATTACACCATATGTTTATAAAAAAAGGCAAACATTATATATTGAAACAAAAAATGGCAATTTTAAACTAATAATAATTGGTGTGAGAATTAGTTTTTGATGAATCTTGATTTCGTTTTCAAACATATCACATATTTTGAAACATTTACCGGATTTCAGCTCATGTCGCGTGTTCGGAACATATCCTGTTTTTGAGACAATTACCGGAATTCTTATCAATGCAATTTTCAAGCATTTACGCAATTACGTATCAAAACAAGATGTTTTGATAAGGTAAAATATAAACAAAATAGAAAATAAACACAAACTATTCTTTTATAATTTAAAAATCATTACAGCCAAAACATTAATATCATTTGCTCTTACAATTTAGATATATACTAGAAATGCGGGAAACTGTTTGTTTAAAATGCTTGAAAATAAATCATCCATATTCTCTAATTTAACAGATAAAATGTGGAAACTTAGATTTTAGAAATAATTCAGAAGTTAATTTAGTCTTCATAAGATAATTTTTGTTTTCAGTGATTTATTATGTAAGTTATGAAAGTGAGTTTTGTTTTGAATTATACTCAAAAACGGGAAAGTGGGTTTTGTCTTGAAAACACGACAATGCTTCAAGTCAGGATATGTTTGAAAATGGAAAACCTGACATTGTCTTGAAAACGGTCAAGAGATTTAATATAAAAGGAACTCCTATTATAATTTTGATTTAAAAAAGTTTAAAATTGGGAATTGTTGTCCTCGTCATGTTTAATAAAATGTTGGTTATAGTTTTTATTTTCGACTTTTACTCTGGATATGGACCGGGATCCAAAAAACCCAGTCTTTCAGATTGTGCCCATATCTAACACTCAGTGTTAGAAATGGGCCAAGTGTTAGTTTTGGAACTAATGTCCCCTGTAATCAGTTCTGTTGAAACCACCACAATATGCATGCAATAAAGTTCTCCTTTATAATACAATAATTCCCCCGCTCTTCATCAAATTCAATCCAAATTTTTAAAATTCTTTTAACAACTCAACTTCAGTATAAACAGTTTAAATTATACAATGCCATTTTAATTGAAGGGGCTGCATACGCTCTTGATGTTTAGTAGGGAAAATAACCCATGTTTAAGTAATTTTCCCTTAACTTCCTTGTCAAGTAGTTGTATAATAATGTTAATTGTGATGGAATTGTTTTTATGAGTGAGTAGAAATTAAAAAAGGCAAAACTGGTTTAACTTCAGTCTCTGTAAAATAACAAATAATAAATTATGACAAGTAATAAATAAAGATGATATTTAAAGGCAAACCTAGTTTGTACGCGCTCTTATGCAAAAATCGAGCAGTTTTTTGCCAATTTTTAAACTTAAACTTACAGATTATACCAATCAAACTGGGACGGTACACCAAATGTACCAGCTCCTTCTAAAGAAATACTATAGTGAATAGCTGGTGGACAAGAACTTTTAGTTTTTTTTAAAGTTTTTAGTGATAATCCTTTAAAAGGAAAACTTTTAATGAACCATTGTTAACTCAACTTTCAATATCTCTGAGTCTGTTAAAACAAAGCTGTAACTTGATCAATAAAAACTTTTTCCTTTTTTCGATGTGTAAACCATGTTATGTATAAAAATATTTTCTGTTTAACAGTTGATTTGAGGCCTTTTTTTCTTAAAAAGAACAAAATTTTGTCAATATCATCGCTTAAATCCAAACATTTTTAATTTAATTTATAAAAAACCTAAAAATACTAGCTTTTCATATTTCATGATGTTTGCTTTGCCAAACCTTTAAATGAAGGATAATTGAAATAATACTTGATCACCTCACAGCAAGTAGTCAGCCTATTAAATAACTTCATTTTACTTCAATTGCACTAATGATCAATGATCATTTGTACTAAATATTCCTGGTGGGAAAATAAAATATTCCCCGGGCGGGAAAATCAAATTTTAGTCCAATTGAGCACAGTAAAGCTCGATTTGTGTTCATTTGTACTAATGTTCAATCGTAATACAAACCTGTTTCTGATCAGCTGACTTTAGTGCAATCGGACATTAGTTCAAAGGACATTATCATGCAAATGATACAGCATTCTCATTAAGATTAGGGAATTTAGCCTGATTAAATTTAAAACAAGGACTGGATTTAAATTAGAGCTTTCCACGGCATCCAAACCAAACCGAATAGATTTTTTTTCATTTGATCAGAAGAGAAAGTCTAAAGAAGAGAAAAATTGGGCAAAAAAACTAGAAACGTTTAACCTTAAAAGATATAAATCTTTAATCAACAAAAAAATTACCTCATTTCTGAGAAATTTTTATTTCTAAAATTTCACGTACAAAACCTATCAATTAATTACAAATATGCAGTCTGGGAAAGTGATTTGTTGATCAAAATACCCATGTCGGGAGAAGCACCACCCATTTTGGACCGATTGCCAAAATACCCAACTTTGGCTCATTAGATTGTTTAAAAGTCATAATGAAAAGAATATTATGAGGATTTTTCCTCGGAGAAAAATGAAAAGTAAATTTCAAAAAAAATATCAAAAGAGCTGCATCTGGTTATACTTTTTTATATGTATGTTTTTTAGATCTATCTTAATTCATAGTTTGAAAATAAAAATCTACATCACAAGGTTGAAAATTTTTAAGAATTAGAAAATTAAAGTTCATTATTGTTCTGTTTCCTTAATTAAAAAATAAAAAATGAAGAAAAAAAAACGTCCAATTATTTTTTGTTCCTTCAAATGAAAGAAAATCTATAAACAAACTTAAAACAAAGAAAAATATTTGAAATCATTGAGAAAAATCATAATCTTGAATCCGAGCAAAATTCAAAGGATTTAATAAAATATTTAATCCTCAAAGTTTTCAGCATGAAAAGATTGGGGCAAATATTCAAAGAAATAATCTCTTCTCAAAATTTGTTTTGAATTGCTTCTAGAAATCTTTTCCTTTTATGAAAACTAGCTGAAAGGCCCGGCGTTGCCCGTGGAAAATAAAATTAGAAAAAAATTTAGAATTTTTTCAGCCTCTAACACACCCGGGCCACCCATGAGTGTCCACAAAAAAATTCAGCCCAATCGGTCCAGCCGTTTGACCGCCTATACGCAACATATATATATACGAATGTCTTATCATATAGATTATTATCTTCTCAATAAGAATTGTTCACATCAGAAAAACTAAATAAATCTTTATAAGGGACTGTAGGAACAGTTTTAATTACATTCAATTTAAAGAGGGATTTACATCCCTTTAAACCTTTGACTGATCTAAGAAAGAAAATACTAATTATTAATATACCTTAAATATAGAACAGCAGCAGCTTGCAAACAAGTGTTAAACAATAACAGGCGTTTCTTTAGATAAATTGCAAGAAAATTCTGTCATCCTTGATCAGTCAAAGCTTTAAAGGGAACTATTGTGAATCGGGGGTTCCCCTCTTTAAATACAAGGTCACTTGAAATTACGCTTACAGTCCCTTTAACCCAAGTTTTGGAAATCAGATTTTGAAATTTAATAGACAAGATAATTCCAATAATACGTTTGAGAATTTACTTAACATTTAGCATTTCCCCTTTAAGTATACTGTACTACTCAATACCCCTATGGTCAGTCTGATATTTCATAGAAATCTGAATTTACAGGAGGGGAGTGGGAGGGGGGTAATGAGAGTCTATAATAACCAGAAATTGTTCCTAGAAGGCCCTGATGAAAAAAATATTTCTTGAGAATTTATTTCTTCAAGATAATTTACAAAACCAAAGGATTTCTAATTTAATCGTGGTTTATCACAGAAAAATCTGACAAAAATTACCAGACCCAAAAATTTCAAATCAAACCCATCCGAAATTGGCGAATACACCCTTTAAACCTTGAATTTAATCTCAAACAAGTTGTTGATATTCTCCAGCATGAGCTCATCTTGTTCCAACCAAGTTTAGCTTAGAGCTCCAGACTAGACAGATATAAGGATAAAAGGATTTAATCTTAAACATAATTTTGGACGCTTCTTGACCAACAGGGATCCAAAATTTGCAAGCTCTCACGCAAAAATCTACAGGAATTTTGACAATTTTACTTTTTTTTAATAATTGCAATTATAATACAACTTTGGATCGAAAAATTAGATTTCTTAAAATCCTAATATTAATTTTTAATTTTACAAAACAATATTTCATGCCTAGGTCTTATCAACTATCATTATGAAATTGCATGAATCGTTTCATGCTTCTTATCGTTACCTTGAATACCTTGAATAGCTTTGCACTTTTGAAATTTAGAATTGAAATATATATTTTAGATATTTCAGAAAGTGCTGAGTTATGAAAACTGAAATAGAACAGAATCTATTCGTTAAAAAGATTGAAAAGTTTAGAAATTTTCTTTTGAAAAATGATAATAACCATCAGAAAAATCAGAAAGCTTCTTATTCTTCTATCTATTATTCAGAATCAACCCAGAGACTTTATTTATAAACAAGGCTAGTAACTTCCTTGGACCTGAGTAAAGAGGAGCAGGGAAGGATTCCTGGTATATTCCTTGAACCTGAGATAAGAGGACCAGGTTGGGATTCCTGGTATATTCCTTGAACCTACCTGAGTAAAGGGGACCTACAGGGGGGGGAGGGGATTTCTGGTATATCCCTTGGACATGATCGTAAAGAGGACCAGGGAAGGATTCATGTTATATTCCTTTGATTTGAGTGACGGGGACCAGGGGAGGATTCCTGGTATATTCCTTGGACTGGAGAAAAGGGGACCGGGGGGGGGGAGACAGAAGAATAATGCTCTGGACTGTTTGCACACCCTGATACCCTACTCAGCAAACAACAGAAATTGGTCCACATACAAACCAAGAAATAACACAAATACAAATCAAGAAACATAAATAATTGTCAAAAAATTTTAGAGAAATCAAATACAAATAAATACAAAATACATACAAACTATTTAAAATGATGAAGTACTAATAGTGGGTTAATCGGGCCAGAAAATTAGGGAAACCAGAACTATCAAGAAAGTCATGGAAACAGAACTTTTAAGGAAATCAAGGAAACCAGAACTATCAAGGAAATCAAGGAACTTGAACTATCAAGGAAATCTAGGAAGCCAGAACTATCAAGGAAATCTAGGAAGCCAGAACTATCGAACTATCAAGGAAATCTAGGAAGCCAGAACTATCAAGGAAATCTAGGAAGCCAGAACTATCTAGCAAAGCAAGGCCTAGAACTATTAAGGAAATCAAGGAAACTAGAACTATCAATGAAATCAAGGAACCCAGAACCATCAAGGAAATCAAGGAAACCGAATCTTTCAAGGAAACCAAGGAACCGAGAACTATCAATGAAATCAAAGAACCTGAAGAACTGTTAAGGAAATCAAGGAAACCAAAACTATTAACGAGATCAAAGAAACCAGAAATATCAAGGAAATCAAGGAACCCGGAACTGTTAAAGGAGATTAAGGAAATAAAGAATCCTTAGAAGGAAATCATCGAATTTCTTATTATCGAAAATGCTCAATTATGTAATATTAGATTTCCAGAAGATTTATTAAGATTAATATTGAAAGAAATATCGTTCTAGTCAACATAGATTTATAGGTCTCCTATTTGTTCGGGTGTGCTGCTTATGACAGTGGGGGTGGGGGGGGTTGACGGGAAAAATAATTTGGGTATTATACCAGACTTAGTTTTCTTCTTGAAAGGAGACGGACGGAAGGTTTGTCTAGTAGGAAAGGGGAGAAAGGAATTTTAATTGTCTTATATGATAAGGGAGAGACAGATTTTTTAATTACGAAAGGTTAGAATTCTGGATTTCTGAAGTTTCAAAGAGAAAGTATTTGTCTAGTATGACAGGGGAGAAAGAATTTATCTATGTAGTATGACAGGGGAGAAAGTATTTACCTAGTATGACAGGGGAGAAAGTATTTATCTAGTATGACAGGGGAGAAAGTATTTACCTAGTATGACAGGGGAGAAAGTATTTGTCTAGTATGACAGGGGAGAAAGTATTTACCTAGTATGGCTGGGGAGAAAGTATTAATTTAGTATGACAGGGGAGAAAGTATTTACCTAGTATGGCTGGGGAGAAAGTATTTATCTAGTATGACAGGGGAGAAAGTATTTATCTAGTATGACAGGGGAGAAAGTATTTATCTAGTATGACAGGGGAGAAAGCATTTATCTAGTATGACAGTGGAGTAAGGCTTTGTCTGACATGACTAGGGAGACTAGGGAGAAACAATTTATTATATAAATCATTTTAAAGGAAAAAAAATCTATTACTGTATACTAATTATCTTACAGGGTGTCCCAATAAACATGGGGACTAAAAGTCGTCTTTGATTTCTGATATTTAATGCATAGCAAAGAAAGTAAAAAAACGAGGCTGTATTTCTGACGAGCTTTTCATACAGTGGTCTATATATATATATACCTTTCTTTTGTCTTAAAAATTAACGAAGATATTAGACAATTTGACGATTTTTATTTAATAAATAAATTGAAATTTCTAAAAATTTCGCAATATTTCCGTTAATTTTGAAATTACAAAAAATGGTAGACCACATTTTGAAAATCTCAAAGGCGTTTTCGGATGATTAAGCTGGAATATTGCAATAATTGTGTTCATGAAAAAATGCTGCATGGATCGAAGACGATGGAAAAGTCGTCACTGAATTCCCATGTTTTTTGGGACACCCTGCATTATAATTTTCTCTTTCGATTGCATCCAGAATGAGTTTTTATCAAACTCATTTCAATCCACTTTAATTTTATTAATTTTTAGCTAGTAATAATTTCTTAGGTTACTTTTTCAGACAGTGGGCAACCTAACTGCAGTGGAGTAAATTATCGTCTTCATTTCATATCTTTAATTTTATAATGTAGCTAAGAACTTAGTCATTTGAAACAGAATTTTCTTGCAACAAAGTGCTCTGTGTCCGAATTTAAGCCGCGTTTTAAATCCCCCAAAAACCGGTTTCAATTGAGCGCCGGCTTAAATCTTGAAAAAATGAAAAACGGCTTTAGATTCTTCAAATTCGGCCTCTGACCTGTTACCATTTTTGTAAATATACCAGTTACAAGAATTGTCAATTTCAAAACACTTATATTTAAGTTAAACTATTTTGTTTATGTGAACCAGTAAAATCTGCTCAAAATGTCATGTTGCATGTAAAATAATTGGTTTCAACCAAAAAAATCAAAGAATTACAGGACCTCCATTCGTAAATAATATTTGCAATAATGCTTTTGTTTATATCATCTGATTGGAAATTCAAATATCCAAAAAAAAACTAAATTGGTTTTAATATTAAGGATTTAGTTTCAGCACAGGTTCTTCAGAAACGCCCGGATAATAGTTTAAAAAAATGGAATTTTTAATAACGTCTGTAATTGTTGGTGCAAAGAAAGTTTTTACCTTTTTAGTTGTTTATATTTTAAGTCAAAACATGGTTATATTTACAGTGCAGGGTTTTACTAAGAACCAGGTTGAAGAAATTGAGTAATTTCATTTAATTTCTTTTTTAAAACTTACATAAATAATCTGTTACATCGTATTCTAGTAAATACAATATTAACAACTGATGGCTCTGAATATACAATTACAATTTACACATTTAATTAATTGAATAAGTAATAATTGATAAAGCTGATTAATTAATAGATAATTAACAAAGTGCCCTCCGGGGATATCATTAAACAATTAACAATAGAGTTAGTTAGGAGGGTCTACTTAGAGAATAAAAACATACAGGGTTACTCAAAAAGAATGAGACTTCGGAGACGACTCTACTGAATTTATACCGTCTGTGTCCGAATTTAATGAATTTAAGCCACGTGTCATATCTCCCAAAAACCGGTTTTAATTCACCGCCGTCTTAAATCTTGAAAAATGTTATACAAATTTAAGTGGTTTAAATTTAATTTGAGCTGCGGCTTAAATTTAAACCACGGCTCAAATTCTATAATTTCGGCCTCTATTTCCTTAAATTTATGATTCCCTACACCTGTAAACTTAGTTCTTTCTTTTCTAAAGCCGGCCAATGGAAGACTTTATTCAAGGCAGTAGACTTAATTCTAACCCTATCCTATCCTTTATGGTTAACCCTAGCTGTAGCTTGGGGGGCGGGGGGGTTTAAGACAAAGTGAACTTTAGCACTATGTATTTTGGGATTTCTAAAATGTAAACTGTTTTTGTTTCACTTTCAAATTGACAGAGATGCGGTATTTCCCACCAAACCTGTCATTTTCCTAATTGTGAATTGATTTTGTATGAATACTATTACTGTAAGTAAATAGTAACCAGGACACAGTCCTTCAGGTGGACAGAATCGGCTGGGACAATACATACCGATCAACATTTTCTTTCAGTAAAACCCTTAATAACGAATACAACGAAAGAATTCATCAAATGTCGTATTCTTCACTTTCTGATAATGGAATGTTGCAGATATTTAGTTTTTTAATTAAATGATTATATGGAACTCTTTAAAACTGTTCCCGCATATTCATGGCTATTTATTTTCGTAATTACTGAAATTTACGTAGTATAGTATAAAACTAATTGAAAAATTGTCAAGACGACATTTGATAAATTCTTCCGATGTATTCGTTATTAAGGGTTTCACTGTAATTGATTTACCTAAATAGTAATTTTTTCAAGCAAACAGCAAGTATGCACTTTTAATAGCGCCAGGACTCTTCCACTATGGTCAGATGCTCTATCAATATTTCGCGACGTTCGCACTGTTGGTTTAAACTAGCTACTCAGTTTAAATATATTAGTCGCAGTGCTCGGCCCTTTTGTGGCCTTTGGCGCCTCAAAACGCATAAATGAAAAAAATATATTTGGAAATGTATTCTTTCTAAATTCTTTGGCGCATTTTTACAATTAAGATTTATATTTTATTCGATTTTACTTTAATTTTAAATCAATAGAGAATTTCGCATAGAAATTGAAAGTAAAGCTAAGTTTAGACCTAGCTATTGACTCATTATAACCGTTTGTTTTTTAATCTTCATGACAGAAACAATCTCAAGAACTGACGAGGGTCAACCCAGGGCCAGACCGAAATATATTTTCAATGAAATGTGGAATTAACATCTACTTTTTTTCTGCAGAGGCTTGGTCCATCACCAACACCGAATTTTAAATCAATATAAAACTCCACTAGAAATCAAGTTCTAGAAACCCTAGAAGAGGCTGGTTTTCTTGGATATAATGTCCCGGTTTGCCTTATATAGTCTGTATAGCATGCTTTAGCCTCTTAAAAATCTGCCCTGTACTTGAAATGAACCGGAGTTTATAGTGTATACAAATGAAGTACAAGACAGAGAGCACATTAACAATGGTCTAGTCCTGTAGCGCCATTTGTAACCCTCCCTCATCAGTTTTATTCGAAAACCCTTTTTTTTCTTACTCTCATATTTTGATAAACTATCTTCAGTTTGATATCTTTCTATGGAAAATGAAAAAACAATATTTGATGGACTGTAAGAAACTAAAGCTTCTGGGAAAAGTCCATGTGTAAAATTCCTTTATACAAACAACTTGCAGGTACAGGGTGTCCCACGAAACATGACAGTTGGTGAATAGCTTTAAATGTCTTATTCTATATTTTGTTCAATACCAAAAACAATAATAAAAATACTATATGGGAGTTATGTTATAGTAAGATTGATTTCAAAGTAAAATATATTCAAGCAAAAGATTTGTTTAACAAAATGTACTGCGAAAAGCCTTTAATATCTAACACAGTGTATGGAAGACGACATTTAAAACTATTCACCAACTGTCATGTTCCCTGGGACACCCTGTATTTTCCAGGAATATTATTTCAATATTGACATCAAATATTTAATATATCAAGAATTACATTAAACTTCAGAGTTTTCATTCAAAATGTAAATGATGAAAATCTAGTACTATAAGTGTCAATTTAAGGCAGGGAGTAAGGAATAGAAGGGAGATATAACTGACGCGGTTCGCCCCACCATATGATTATACATGCTTTGCAGACGAGTACTCCATTTGTATAAGAAATATTCAGAAAAGGTTATTGTATACGCAGTAAATGTACATCAGACAAATCCTTCTTATACAAATGGAGAACTCGTCTGCAAAGCATGTACAATCATATGGTAGGGGGAACCGCGTCAGTTATATCTCCCTTCTATTCCTTACTCCCTGATTTAAGGGCATGCATATTCCAATTTTAAAGGTAAATGAATTTCAGAAATCGACCAATGAGAGGTCCGGAATTTTTTAACATTAGCCAAATAGAAGTCAACCTAAAAGTTTAATTTTAAAGCTTCCAAATCAGGGAAAAGGAATAAAGGGAAAGGAAATGACGCTGTTCTGGCATGAGAAAGCCATTAGCACTGCTTTGCAGACAAGTTCGGTAAACCTTACACACACTCTTTTGGTACAGACACACAACATTACTACAGTCAAGGAAATTGCAGAACAATGTTCTTGATTATAATAAAGCTTGAATAACGACTAGTTTATTGTAAATTTTTATCAAATTATATTCTTTGCATGAAAATTTGGGTTATAGTGTTGACTTAAAGATGTAAACAATATATTACATTTATATTAAACTTATTTTTAAGTAAACAATAAACAAATGTACTCTCCTAGACTGTACAAATGCCGAGATTCGTATGTACTGTATATACCTACTATACACACCTTCGGTTCGGTAAACTTTACACACACTCTTTTGTTACAGACGTTACATGACGTTTCCACCCCCTGGTACAGACACACATACATGACGTTTTAACCCCCTGGTACAGACAGACATTCATGACGTTTCCGCCCCCTGGTACAGGCACACATACATGACGTTTCCGCCCCCTGGTCCAAACTCAGAACTTTTGCGTTGTGAATCTTGGGTTCAAGCGTTGATCTCCATCTTATGCAGACCTACGGATAAATTATCATTTGATGGTCATAACCTGAATCGTTAAGATGAAGGATGCGAAGAAATGTCTAATTCACAAGTGCCCACATTGGATATCGAAAACAAGCGATCAAAGTTAAGGATACTCAACACAACCCCCAGCTCAGGTCAGTTTAGGTAATACAGGTTTTTGTTAGACCACCAAATCATTCTGAACTGTCCCTTCTAGTTCAGTTTTCCACTTTAAAGTTTTAGCATGGCGTTTAAACTGTTAAAGGGTTTAAATAAGTTTTACTGTTTATTTTACTCAGCGGGATCTCTTTCATGTTTATTTTATTATTTTATAGCCGGGGATACAGATCCAGTTCAAACCGAATTCAACAAGAATTTAACATTGTTATGTCGTCATCTATAAATAAATCAATCAATCAATCAACCGTCCGACCGACCGATGAATCAATGTTACACTTAAAAATTAAAATAAAATATAAAAAATGTATCGACTTAAAATCTAATGTATATGCAAATTGAACAAGTAAAAATTTTAACTGTTCAATATTTTATCCATGTTTTTTTTTCTTTCAATGATTCCGTTTTTTGGATATTGTTTTGTTTTGTTGATGAGGACATCGTAGAATGTCGAAGATATATTTACTGAAAAGTGGTTTGGCCGTTCACCATCTATCAAAAGATAAGAAAGAAATATTATGAATTAAGAACATAGTAAGGCAGAAAAATAGATTTTTAACAATGTTGGGAATACAATTTATCTGATTAGTTTATTATTAAAGTACAAATTTTCATATTTATGGTTACCAAAATAATAGGTTAATCTAAGTACATACAAATTACATATGTACTTTTTAACTATAAATATATATAGCTTATCAAATAACAAATTTAGTGCAAGTGTAAGTATTAAGGTCCATATCAATGGCAGGGGTATACATCTTAAATAATAACGTCGAAGCTCCGGAAGGAAAACAATTTGAATGTCCTCAATTTTATATTTCCCCAATACAGAAACATCAAATTCAGGGATTAAAGAAACAAACTGGGGAATTTTTTTTCATGAGGAAGGGGGAGAGAGGGAAATTAAACGATTTAATAGAAAATATATACATTTGAACTATGGTTAATATCAATTTCAGCAGCATCTAAATTAAAAGAAATTTGATAACTTTTTTAAAAACTTTAAAAAACCTTTTTTTAAATTTAAAATCTCCGATAATTGCTTGTGAGTAGAGTTAGTTAGGGTTAGTTTTACCTATTTGTAAATGTGAGGTTAGTTGTAACAAGTAGATTTAAATGCTAATAGTATTCATCTGGAATGCAAAATGTTCCAGTATTTCAAAAAAAAGCTACAAATAGATATTTTGTTCAAGCTAAAAGTAAAACATGATCGGAGATATTGTAGAAGTATCTTATCCTTCCTTTTCAAGAAGTTCTGATCTAGTCACGGATAAATTCAAGGAGCTCAGCGTATCTCCGCATTCCTCCACACTATCTCTAGACTCTGACAATATGCTTAAACTTGTTGGAAGAGCGATCAAGGACGCTTCTAAACATCTCCAGTAATCCTGGTGAACCTCTAGAACCTCTCTCAGGGTGTCAACTACATCAGGACGGAGCGGAGCAGACAGGTCTAAGCTTGGGAGCGGATCCCCTCTCAACGCTCGTCCACACATATACATGCACTCCGATATAGATCCAAGGTTGTATCCGCCTTCAAGAGCAATTACAACCCGACCCTCAGCCAGGGCGGATAGATGATGGGTCATGTGTCCATACATCTCCGGGCTAACCTTATATCCACCCAGGGGATCTCCACGTGCTGCGTCGAACCCAGCTGACACAAGAACTAGATTTGGAGAGAACTGGTACGCTACAGGTAGAACTATATTCATAAATGCCAGGAAGTACTCTAGGTCCCCGCACTTCTTGGAGTTCCAAGGAATGTTTATATTGAACCCTTCACCAGGTCCCTCTCCGACCTTGTCTACCCCAGCGTCCGAGCTTCCCGGGAAAAAGGACCCCTGGTCGTACCGATGGATGGAGATATAAAGAACTTTGTCTGAGTTGTAGAACATGTGTTGGATTCCGTTCCCGTGGTGCACGTCCCAGTCCAGGATAAGGATTTTGTCCACGCCGTGCACGGAGCGCGCATATTCCGCAGCAATTCCCACGTTGTTAAAGATACAGAAACCATGCGGCTCATCCTAGAATATTATTTTGAAACACAGATCACAACAGAATTAATCTCCAGATTCCGACGAATTATTTTCTAAAACTTCAGAGAAAGATTAAAACCGGAAATCTGGAATTCATAGGATAGATAAAATCCACGAAACGGCTGAAAGGATATTCTATTAGCACTAGGGTTCGAAGAATCGTTTGATTTGATACAGAGATGGAATTTAGAAAAGGTGAGATGTTTCATGGAATTTCAATAATGGATGATAAACAAGTTTCCAGAAGGATAGAAATAGAAAGGATAAAATAGGGAAATTCTTGAATAAGATAATAGTGAAGTCAGTCAGGGAAAGAGAATACGTCCTGTAGAGCAAAAATATACCTGTTCTGCATGATGTCCTGGAGGACGAACGACAGCAAGTCCTGCTCTAGAGTCTTGTAGGACGGAATCCACAACACTAAGAACTCCACCAGCAGACAGGAGCCCGCAGTCCCAGCTGTACTGGTTTAAATATATGGAGTTAAAGGTCTCGGCTAGTTCATCCCTGTCCGTCTCATTTATTGTACACGTCATCAACATTCCATCCCTACACAGGACACAATACATAAACTTGATTCTTTTTAAGCAAGTAATTAAATAGGTCATTAATAGACTATTTTAAAGGAAGAAGATTTGATTTAACCTGAACATCGTCATTCTTAAAGAGTTTCAAATCGTCTTTACATTATCTTTTTTAGTGAGTAACATTGCAGGTCACTGGGTAGGTCTAGATTCACTTTATATGGCAACCGCCTTAAGGAAGTTACATCTGGGTCGGGTTAAAATTAGGTTAGTTTCCATTAGGTTGGTTTACATGACACACCATTAGTTTCCTTTATGTAGTTTTAAAGGGTTCCATTGTGATTCGGACAGGTAACTGTTTAAATGAAGGGTCTCCTAAAATTAGGGTGACGGTCCCTTGAAAGTGTAAACCTGAATGTTGTTTTCCTCTAGTATTTGATCAACTAATGTATCAAATACTAAACTTTGTATCTGTATCAGTAGAACCTAGATCAAAATTCATCACAGAAAATACTGTGCAGGTCTGAGCTCGGAACTTTAGAGTAGATCGCTTGATCTAGATATCCACTGTGAGCACTTTTGATTTGAAGATCTATAAAAAACTAGACCTTTCAATATCTTCATTTTAGTATTCCTCCCCTGATCAAAACACCCTTCAATCCTGACAGGTTACGATTACAATGCATTGCAGGGTGTCGAATAAAGATTAAGTTAATATGAAGATTAACAAATGTGGGTGATAGGTCTACCAAGTTTCAACAAAATCTGCAATTATTGATGTAAAATCTGATAACATGCAAATTTTCTATATTTATTACTTTAAAAATGCTAATTTGCCAATTGAACTCTACAACCGACCAGAGTTGAATTACAGGATCGGCAGTTATTATGGTCGTCCGAAGGATTAAATTATTTCCTTTTGGATATTCCGTGGTCTTGTTTAAAAGTTGCTACCGTGGATATCGAGATCAAGCGCTGTCTCACACAAAAGTTCAGACCTTTTAGAATTGTGGATATCAAGATCAATGCTTGATCTCCTCTTTCTGTTAATCTTAAGATTACTTAATCTTTAGTTTGTATCCAGGAAAGTTTCTAAAATTAAACCAATCAGAGTGGTGCATGCAGAAACCCGAACAGCCAATCAGAAGCCGGAAAATTTGAAATTGTTCGCGCCATTTAATAAGAGAATGCTCATTGGTAGGAATACCGTGGGGATATAAATAAAGGAAAAAAGCTAACTAAGCAGAAATCAAAAGTGTCCACAGTGGATATACAGAACAATCGCTATATGAGTTAAGGGTATCCAGATCTATAGTTTTCAGCTCCGACAATCTTAACCAGGATGAAACCTGCTGGCCTAGTTTAATGAGAGCTTACCAATGATCTTTAGAGTGTACGAGAGTTGCCTCTTCTTCAGTTAGTTGGCGTCCTTTCATTACTTCAACAACATCATCCTGATCAAGGAATCCGGTCTCCTAGTAATATCAATTTTAATGATACTTGTTTTATTCAGCTGGGGGGATGTTTTAAATATTTCCCCCCCCCCCCCAACTGATAAAAAAGTTTTTCAATTCTTTAGAAATATAAGTGAAAACATGGGAAATCTACTCGCAACCTGTTGGATTAATGAATAAATAATCTTTTTGCCTAAAAGCTCATATTCACTATTCAGCAACAAAACCTTTCAAAATTTAAATGTAATGGGAAAACAAAATTTAAAGAAAGTTTTTAAAATTGTTTAAATTGTTTACCAAAAATAGAATTTTTTGATCTGAATCGAACCGATAAAAATATTTCAGTTCTGTGACAAATTTCAAAAATATCTCAGCGCTAATTAAATTCTGAAAACATTTTAGATGAATTAAATGATGTGCCTACAATTCGAGAAATGAATTTATTTATATTTAAATTGAATGAATTCCGACAAAAAAATAACTATTTATAAAAATTTCTCGTTTTTAAGAAAAATATTCATGAACAAAATTATACCTTATGACTAATATATTAAACAAAATATAACCTTTAATCTTTCGTATATTCTCTGTATTCTCTCTGGGCACTCTGGATGCGGAGAATCGTCTCGATGCCTGCACATGTCCTCGTCGTACATCAGGGACACCCTGCTCTCCGTCCTTCTCAACCTTGTCGACACATTGATGTGCGCAATCTCCAGTTTCAGCTTGGACTCTGTCTCCGGGTCGAACACGAGGTAGTAATCTCGGGTTGGAAACTTCTCCGGGGGAAATCCGTCCGGCGGATGAAAAGCCAAGGTTGGGTAAAATTTATTCAAGATCGATGTCTTTTCCTCCGCCCCCAGTTCGTCCAGTTCAGGGCGGAGCTGCATGCACTTCCAGTAAGGGCGGAGAGCAGCGGTGACTCCAAGAATAGATTTAAGTACGCTTGGAAAAATGGCAGAGGTTCTTGGCAGGGACGGAGTACAATCTCCTAAAAGAATTTTCAAGGTGAGCGCGGCGGACTCTGAGAGACTGTCAAGGCAATATCCACCCTCAAGCATAACAACCAACCGCCCCCCGGCCAGCGCACTCAAGGCGGATACGATATGAGCGTATGCTGCAGGAGTAACACGCATACATCCCTCTGGGCAACCTATAGCTGCGTCATAACCTTAAAAAAAATGTTTTAAAACCTTGCATGAACTCTATTAATATTACAGGGGATATGATTGTTGACGATTTTGGGGAAAACATGAAAAATGGGTCATCAAAAGATAAGTATTACCAAATTCAACAAAAAGAAAAACTTTTAAGAAGATCTATCTAATTTGCGGGGGAAAAAATTCAAAAGGAGAGTGGGATGATTTACACCCCTATAATATTACCTGCAGAAACAAGAACTAACTCAGGGTTATATTCTGTCGCTATGGGAAGAAACACTCTGTGAAAGGCCGCCAAATACTCGTTGTTCCCGCATCCTATCACATTGAGCGGAATGTTTACATTGAACCCAGCTCCAGCCCCGGCTCCGACATGATCAAAGTTAGACTCCCGGAGATGCGGCCAGAATCTTCCATCCTCGTATCTATGTATCGACATGTAAAGAACACGTGGATCATCATAGAACGCCCTCTGAGTTCCCTGACCGTGGTGAAGATCAAAGTCGACGATTAAGATTCGTTTCAAGCCGGAGTTCAACGCTTTCTTTGCCGCTACAACTACATTATTGTATCCACAGAATCCGTTTAGTTCGTCCGTCATAGCGTGGTGGCCGGGGGGACGAACCAATCCCATCCCACAATGAATTTCTCCGGCCAAGACGGATTCGACCAGATCAACCGCCGCACCCGCCGATAGCCGGGCAGCAACAGCCGTATCCGGGCAAAGATAAACAGAATCATAGTTTTCGCAAATTTTCTCGCTTTGCTCGCTACTCATGGTTCGACTCTTCTCGAAAATATCAATAAACTGCTGGGAATGATAGAGAAGGAGTTCGTAGTTCTCCGCCTCCCTACTAGGGAGCAGTTTACATCGTTCTACCAGATTCAATTCCTCACACCTACTCCAGATTCGGCTCAGACGTTCCGGAGATTCTATATGATGCTGGTCCCAGGAACAGTGATGGAGTAACATCCTGGAGTCATAAACCAATCCTGAAAATTATCATTCATCAATTCATCAATTCAATCAAACGTTTATTGTAAAATATACATTATTCATGAAACCTGTGAAGCAAAGACAAGCTTCTTATAGCTTTGTATTTGAAACAAGAATAAATGGAAATGAGAAAATTAAAGATTGATAATAAAGATATGTAGTAATATCCCTATAAATCAAGAATCTAGATGTAATCAGAAAATGGAGTAACCCACAAGAAAATGAATCTAAAGTAGTGTTAGAAATATGTAAATCCTGAATGAAAGACAGGATTAATAATATATAAATTGATATTGATTAAACTTTAGTTTGGACCTGTTGGTTTTCTATAAGTTCCTAATCTATTATCCGTCCTCTCCTCCTTCTCCTTTTCTTTCTTGGCCTTCATTTCCGCTAAACGTGCCGATTTCATCTTCTGTAACTCCGACATTCCTCCGACCGGAGCTCTTGAACCCGGCTTTACTCGGGGAGAAGATCGAACCTGCTCAGAGGGTTTAGCTCCAGGTCTATCTGGAGTATTTACTCCAGGTGCAGGATTCACCTGCTTATCTAACCCCTCCTTATCTCCCATTCTTCATCTGTAACAAACGTAATAACAATAAATGAAAAACAGTGCTGGACGTGTAAATGCATAAAAACAATCTGAAAGTATTTCTGCAAAAGAATTCAATTGCTCAGATTCTAGGAGGAGTAAATTAGAAGAGTGGACAGAAAAACTAATTGCATTCAATCCACTCCTGAGATCAATTTGCAGTGAGGAAGTTGCAATACTGTGAAGCAGAGGTGCATATTTTCTTAAATTTACCCCCAGGGGAGGGGAGGGGGGGGGGAGGGNGGGGGGGGGGGTGAGAATTTTTCCCAAGGAATAATATACCCCTGAGAAAGGATTGGGATGGAGTGTCAGAATGGACAAGTATGCCATTTATTTGAACTTGTTAATGGTACCAAAAGATTGTATTACAGGAGGAGTAATGAATGTGTGGTGTGATAAAATACTAGTTTTAAGGAAATTGGAACTATGGGTTCTTTTTATTCGATCTTTAAGACAAAATACATTCGAGAAAATTTGTACAAATGACTGGTTTTAAATTTACATTTGTTTTAAAGAATCAAATCAAATCAAATCAAATCAAATCAAATCAAATCAAATCAAATCAAATCAAATCAAACTTCAAGAATATACTAAGTACTCCTATGGAAAAGTTCTAAGGAATACGGTATATTTTACTGGGTTCGAAATATGTGGTAATTTTACAATTAAAGTAGTTCGAATAATCTTAACAATCACAGGCCGGAATTTTTTATAGCTAATGCGCTCGATATCACCAGCCGAAACATTAATTTGAACGGATAACGTGCTTGATCCGTGAAAATCAGCGGACTCTTTTTATTCGCGATGTTTTCGAGAGTTTTTTGTGCTTCTGATTAGTCAAAGTAAAAAAAAACTCGGATTAGTTCTGACGAGACGATAAAATTCGTATGCGACATTTGCGATTTACGTATATCATCTATTTTGAAAATAACACAATTCTTTAATTTGATTTAACTTATTCATCTCAAGGGTATAATAAAGTTATTTTTTAATTATCAAATACGAATAATTTAACAACTTTATTGTTGTAGAACGTCTTTGGTATTTTAAGAACAAGTGCGCAGCAGACAATTACTCTAATTTAACTTAATATCACAGAAATTCATCTTTTTCAACTCCATACTTATCGAGCCAAGTTTTAGAAATTTTAGAGACCTCTTTAGACATTTTAGAGTTCAGATCTTGACATTTTAGGACCTCGGCTCAACTTCTTCCTGGGCTTCTTGGTTTGTGGAGGGGGGTCTTCGAACCGTTTTGTAGGAGTACGCTTTACCCTGTTTATACCAAACAACCTTGTTTATATTAAAAAAAAATTTTGTCGCAAGGAAATTTATTTTTTGGGGGGGGGGGGGTAAACTTAAAATAAAAATTACGTTTTTTTTGGAATATATATATATATATATAAATATATATATTAGTTATATTTCAATTTTTTTAACAACAATGTTTAAACTGTTTGGGGAGAAATAATTTAATTGAGGGAAAAAAATTCCCTTATCAGTTCTCCCCAGCATTAAAAAAATCTTGGGGGAAAGGTTTGAATCTTTAAAATAATTACACCGGGAAAAAAGATATAGGAAGGTTCTATGTTTTCCTGTATGGATTATGATACTCCGGGACCCTGTCAATCAGATTAATCTCCTGCGCGCACAGATTCAATAGTTTTCGCGTTGTTTCATCCAACATCTGAAGATCCATCACATAGCCAACACTCCAGCGCACAGTCAGCTCAAGCTCCTTGCGCGCACTTAGTCTCTTCTGAACATCGTCAGGGAACCTAGACATGTTAGATCATAAAATCCGCCAAATAAATTGGATTGCAGAGTACAGAGCACAGAATAGAGTACAAAGTGCAGAGTACAGAGTACAGAGTACAAAGTACAGAGCGCAGAGCGCAGAGCGCAGAGCGCAGAGCGTAGAGCGCAGAGCGCAGAGCACAGAGTACAGAGCTCAGAGCGCAGAGCACAGAGTACAGAGTACAGAGTACAGAGTACAGAGTACAGAGAACAGAGTACAGAGTGCAAAGCGCAGACTACAGAGTACAGAGTAATGCAGAGCGCAGACTACAGAGTACAGAGTACAGAGTACAGAGCACAGAGCGCAGAGTACAGAGCACAGAGCACAGAGTACAGAGTACAGAGTTCACCATAAATTGAAAAGCCTAATTATCGAAAGTTTTACTCCAGAAGGTAAAAATTCATTTCAAACTTTACAGCTGACTATCGGTCTTTTTTATCATTTCACGTATCAAGTATGAATAAGATAGGCATGTTTTTGTTTGTTTAAACTGTTAATTTTCATTTTTAGTTTATCTGCAAAAGTGACTTGTGCATTTTTTGTTTACAAAAACAATAGATAAAATAGCAATAAACGCTTCTCGAGCCACAGATTAAGGTTACCGTTGTAGATTGCTATCTTTGCATGAAGGGTCACTTAAAATTACGCTAACAGTCCCTTTAACTAACTAAACCTTAGAAAAATTTCTAATGACTAGACAATTAGTGCGCTTTGCATCAATCTTCCATTTCCATTGTGAACATGTTCTCTTTGTGTACACTGTAAAACAAAAACAAAATATTTCGTGGATTTTCAAAATTTTCAAAAATAGAATTTTGATGGAGGCAAAATTTTGAAAATTCGGTCATCCATAAAACTTCGCTGGGGTCAGGCGAGGATCCACAAAAAAATAGACCCGATTGGTTCAGCCGTTTTGAAGTTTATTGGATTCAAACGGACAGACATCCAGACAAGCAAAGTATATATATTGATGGTTTAAATATTGCGATTGCGGATCGTAATAAAAAAATATGTTTACCTAAGCGTAATATCACATAATAAGCAAGAGTTCTCTAGAAGCAGTGATAAAGCTTCTTGAAGAGGTTTCTCACTCGGGAACTGTTCTCCAGGTATATATCCAGAGTTCTCAATATTAGTCCTACTCCGCGACATCACCTCACCAATCTTGGCAGTCACCTGATCCAGGAATACTATCTGCTTATCGGCATCTTAAATAACAAAAAAATAGATGTTTTCTCACATTTCATTAAATAAAATTTGTTTACCTAAAGCCTGAATGTTTTTAACTGCGCTCAGCTGCTCCCTTCGTTTAGCGAGAAAAAGCTGAAGAAAAACTTCCGGGGATAGTTCTTGACAGAAACCAACACTAAATCAATAGTCAACTGTCCACAATTCATTATTCTAAAAATTTGGAGCCGTTTAAACATAGTTTTCCGCCTTTTTTTAATTATTAGGGGTTTGCGCATTTTTAAAACCCCGAAACATAATTAAAAAATTAACAATTTCATTGAATCTTTAACATTTTGGCTTTTTTTAACATGTTTGTAATATTAATTTTTCTACGGAAGATTAAAATTTAAATTGAAGTAAACAATATTCCTGCATAATATAATTAGAATTAAGTTTATAACCAGCAAGCTCAACGCATCTTTTAATCTCATTTTTTCTGAAAAAAAATTTAATATCAAATTTCTATTCCGACTTCTTCTTTTTCTTCTTCTTTTCCTGTGCAGGAGGAGTTGTAACTTCTAGTTCTGCATTCTTTCTTTTCTTATTCTTCTTCTTCTTGTTTTCATCTTTATAAACCTGTGTAGTGTCAATCAAAAGATCAGAGAAAGAAGGAATAGCATCATCTGCTTCCGCTGCTTCCATCTTCTTCTCCTTTCTTCTCTTCTCAGAGTCTTTGCTCTTCTTCTTCTTTTTCTTCTTCTTGATCTCTTGAGGTTCACTTGTACCATTCGTTTCCTTCTTCTCTTTCTCCTCCTGGGGAACAACCTCAACCTTGACGTCGTAGTAGGAGAGAACCTTCTTCAAGCTCTTCTTCACGGGGTTGTTCCCCCGTATCCCAAGAGAGGATTTAGCATAGACCCTGAGATGTTCTTGAACCTGTTTAATAGTCTTAGCTGATATCAAGTCTTGTTGTTTAACACCCCGTAGGATAGAAAAGATCTCCATCAGCTGTTTAGGTTTTGCCTTCTCTAGCCCACCATCTATCAATGTCAGGATTTTCTTCATTGCATCTTCTATCATGATCTTCTTCTTCCCAGGGGAGAGGGTCTCGATTTGTCGATTATTGACAAAGGCCGAAAGGATGGATAAACCTTGACTTCGACGAAAATGCCGTACCTTGGGATCGAACGATTTCTCGGCAACAACTGAAAATAAAAATTATGAAGAAAAAACTTCGAAGCAAATAATTCTTTTTATTCTGGGGGGGGGGGGGGTTTTTACCTTTTGCTAAAGAGATAGATCCTGTCCATGGTATTCCAACAGCTGCCTGGAAAACTTCAGGACTCAACAAACACTGATTATTCTCAAAAAACTGTGTGAGCGCTGTCAGGTAAAGCGCTTCCGACTGCTCCGCGTTGTCAGGAACAGCAATCCGGAGCGCGGTTAAGCAAAGGCGCGCGTGAATGATTCCAAGGCTGACAACTGTACTGCTCGCGTTGGTCCCGAGGTTGAGAAGATACTCGAGCAAGGGGTTGCTATCGAACCCTTGACAGGACTCGAACTTGACACTGCTGCACTTTCGAAGGATAAGTTTAATCCTTGACACAAGCTGGGCCTCACGAGGTTGCGTAAAGATGTTTTGGAAGCTAAAAAATATGGATTTAAAAATTGTAAAAATTCTCTCTCTAGAATTTTATAGATTGATTACGTTATTGAAATATTAACAGATGTTAATATACACTGCAAAAAAAGAAAGCTTAAGTATTAATTTCTTTATTTTACTAGTGGCCTTAATTTGGCATATGTGAATTGTGTTTTTGTCAAACATCCTGATTTTCTATTCCCTATATCTTTGTAACCCGAGGTTGTATTTTTAACTATGAATCTGTTGAATTAAATAGTCTAAGTTTATCATAGGTTTACACTTTACGCATTAGATTGCAAAAATATAGCAATTAAAAAGAGTTTGAGGAAAAAACTCAGTTCCTTTATAGCAAATAATCTGGAATCCAAATAAAAATTTGATTTTAATTTCAAATATATTTCTAGCAAGGAATGCAACTTTATTCAAAGAATCAATAAAAGAGAAAAAAATTTAATGTGAAAAAAAGATAAAAGATGATATTTTTTTTCCTCATTAGTTTACCTTTCAATGAGTGCAGATATGATTGAGAAAATATGTTCCACGGCTGGTTTATGATTAATATATATCTCTAGCAGTTCAAGAACTCGGAGTTTAAAATGCTGACGAGCAAGATGATCCAGTTTTTCTTTCTTCTTCTCAGAACTTGACTTTCCACCTCCCAGAGCCTAAATTGCAATCATTAATATTATCAAATTATCAACCTTAGACGAGAATTTAAAACTGGATGGAATAAATTGTCCTCCGTGGCGGGTAAAGAAACTCATGATTAAACCAATTAAAAATCGAAGAGTTTAATTTAATTCGTACATATACAAGTTTCCTAGAAGTTTTCAAAAACTCTATAAAGTAGGAAATCCGCGAATTTTCAATAGACAAAATGTGTACCTTGAAAGCCTCGACGAGCTTCTTGTCAAGGTTGTCCATGTCCTCATCGGGGATATCGTCCATATCGATATCACTGTTCTCGGCATCGGCGTGCTCCCCGAGCGCCTTCTTTACCTTGTCCAGATCTTCAGGTTTCATCTCTTCATTCTCTTCCTCGTTCTCATCCTAAAATATGTTAAAAGCTATTTTTACTGGTTTCATCTTATTTTTTAAATGAATGTGCCGGAGGACGATGGGATGAAAAGTAAGTTTAATCTATCAAAATAAACGCATAAAATCTTACATCATCATCTGAATCCTCCTCTTCATCCTCACCAGATTCCTCTTTCTCCTCTTCTTCATCTTCCTCATCTTCATCTTCATCTTCATCTTCATCATCATCTTCATCCCCACTCTCTTCTTCGGCCTCTTCAGGGCAAAGGACGGCAAGAATGGAAGCTAGAGCAGGCTCCGTGAGTTGATCACAGACGACCTTGAAAACAACATTGACGAGCTTCCTGAGAATATGCTTGTTCTGCGCCAGCAGGGACAACATGATCTCTATTACAACCTCGATACCGGCAGGATCACCTGAACAAATATTCATGAAATAGTGTCTTCAAAGGAATGTGTATTGTTTACCCAATTTGAAATGAACCTTTACTTAAGAACTATCAACAATTCACAATGATACCCTTAACCATTTTATTTTAGCAACGAACTAGTTGGGTTCTCAAAATAAATTGGTATACACCCAAAATATTTTCTTGTTCATCATAGCTGCAGCGAAGAGTTTTATAGAAAAGTTACAGCACCAGGATTTAAAATTATGACAGAAAAAACGTAAAACAATCTTCGCAAAAAACAAATTAAAGTTTGAAGTCAATGAAATGCTTAAAATTAACATCTTCCTTTAAACATTACAAATACAACTTTTGAAAAAGAATTGAACACTTGTGATAACCCTTAGTTGGCTAATCAAATTATCTTTGCAACCTGATATAGTAGACTTAACATTTCAAACGATGGATTCTTATCAATCAATTTTAGTTAAAACATCTAAGGTTTACATCATCGTTTAGAAAGATTTAAAAATTAGTTTGAGGCAAGTGTTTAGTTTCTTTGTTTAATCGCGCCAAGTACAGATCTCATATAATTCAATGAAAATACATAGACCGAACCTTTGGCAGGTTTTGATTTGCTCCAGTTGGTGTAAACGGGCTGGAGTTCAGAGAGTACATCAATCGCCATCTCCGGTTGGATAAACAGCTGTAATCCAATGTGAGAGAAAAACATGAGGAAAACTCCGGTCTCTTTTGTCGCCTTCTCTTTCCATCTTTTCCCTAGTTTCCCAACAGTTGAGACAACCTTTGCCCAGGCCTCTTTACAATCTTCTTTCATGGTTTTCTGTGGAACTCCTTGTTTCTCCAGGAGCTTCTGAGCATGCTGGAGAAGAGCATGGACAAGGTTCACATTATCCACTAACGTTTTACAGGTTGAATCAAGTCCACGGTAGAAAACCTCTCTGAGTTGTATCTTGGCCTCCTTGGTAAGCTGAGGTGTTTTATCTCCGGTTACCGTAATTAACGTCAGCTCCATAAGAGAGGATAGGATTGAAACTCTCCAGTCTACGCTAGAAATTACGGAAGGATGACCGACAAGCTTAGCGAGCAGACCTGCCGCATATATTCTGTCTGAAACCTGAACGTCAGATTTGAATATTTGAAGAAGATAATCTCCGGCTTTAAGGAGGGTGTCACTGTCGGAGAGGGAGAATAGGAAGGTAACTGTGTTTCCAGGAACATGCTTATCCCAACAAACTGACGCTTCAAGAAACCTAAAAAAAAATCTTGTTAAAACAAATCTAAAATAAAAAAAAACTGATATTGAAAAGGATGAATGGGAATGTACTTGAGAAGATTTTTAGGTAAACAATAAATGAAATGGAAATGGATTCTAAATAAAGTTACAGTGTAAAGAAAATACATTTAGCAGTCGGAAATATGGTCAAATATAAATATTGGTTTTGTTTTATAATTTCAAACTTCCTATAAGTATTAAAAACTATGAACAAATACTCGTGTAAAAGGCTCACAGCAGTTTTTCTTAGAACAAATAATTATTGAGTCAAAAACCTGGAGAGCATAACCCAGCAGTTTGCTTTTTCCTGCTTCACGGTCTCCTCCACCATGTCCAGGATCTCGACCACGGGGTTGACCACACCCTTCCCACACAGGGAGAGCAGAGACTTCAACGTCTCCACGCTGACCAGATCCTCGACCATACAAGGATCGTTTTTCAGAAACTCACTAAAAAAGTCAAAAATTTGGGATTTTTAATTTATAAAATATTTTTTTCCTGGCTGAGAGCCTTTAAAAAATAAAACGGGTCGCTGAGTTTGTGGTTCATTTGCTTAGAATTCTATCTTACTGAATAATGTTCAGAAAAAAATCTTTAATTGCAGTTTCTGTTAAAAACGCCACTGGAAAAAAAGTTAAATTGTTTCAAATTTGATTGAATTCATTTTTCTTGTTAAAATTGAATATCTTTTAGTATAAGTATCTAATCTTGATCTCATGTTAAGGATAATCTGACAGTTTTCTGTAACTTCTATAAATCAAATTGGTTGAAACTAATTGTACTCTTTCTTCCATCTCTATCCCTCAGTAAGCAACCTCTGAATGAGTTCGACTCATAAAACAGATTAAAATTCAAAAGTTGCAAGGTCAACTAGATCTAAGAACAGATATTTAAAAAGGAGAAAATATCGTCTAAACCTCAGAGGCCTTTATCTTGTATCTTATCCCTGATTATCAAATTTCTCAATCTGAAAATCCAAAATACAGACATTTACGAGAAAAGGAATTGTGAAATCATTGGCCGGATAGTTTTAAGATTATAGATTCTAGATCAACATAAAAATCAAATTAATTCTATGCTACTTATGGAAGTAAAACCCCGATTAAAGAACCTACCGGAGCACAGCAATCCCAATCTGGCCCTTGTACGTGCTCACAGTCATATCCGGAGTAAACTTATTGAAGAATTTAGCTCCCAGTTTCTTCTCCGACACAAGTTCAACCAGGACCTTGAGTAGAGGATGGTTCACGATCATGCTCAGCGGGATTGTTGTCCCCATTACGATCTTGTAGATAGAATCCAGGTTCTTCTTGGACACGTCCTTGATCCCGAAGTGTTCGACTAGGAATTCTGCAGGAACGGTTTTTCCATGGAGCTTAATAAAAGCGATACTGAAGAGAAGAGAATCTAAACCTGCCTCGGAAATATTCAACTTAAAAGAATTGCCGATGGCATCAACAACTTCTGTGGGTGGTATGATCGATCCCTCTTGCAAAAAGTATTCAATGATAGCATTGATTACAATTAAATTGAGATAACCACGCTTAGATCCGTTCTCAATCAGGTTTTCTAGAACTTGAACCTTCTCAGGTTTAGTTTCAGGAACTCCTGCACGGAGCAGAGCAACGTTAGCCAGAATTTGTCCGAGGAGAAGCAAGCTCTCCTCTCCCTTGGATCCTGTTACCTTCAGGGTTGTCTTAATCTCAGAGTTAAGCTTGGAGGCTTCAATCTTGTTCAGACGGAAGAATTCCAGGAGACAGATGAAGAAACCTTGTCTTGAAGTCTCCACAGGGCTCGCCAGACCTCGGAGAAGACGCTTGAGGATATAATTGGACTCGGAGGGATTGGACACCAATCTTTTAATTATTTTAGAAGATGCATCGATTCTGGATGTATTCGTTTTAGCGTTTGAGAGAAGCCAAAATTTATCTAGTCCGCCTTTAGATTTAGAATTTGAAATATGTTCTTCATCCTCTTCTTTTTCCTCTCCCTCGAACTCCATCTCCTCTTCCTCCTCCTCCTCTCCTGATTCCTCTTCTCCAGACTCAAACTCTTCCTCAACCTGTTCAACAGCCACTACCATTCTATTTGATCACTTCAATCTGAAAAAAATTGACGCCATAAGAAGCAGAATCGAATATATTAAGTAAAAAGAATACGATTTTTGGACCCTTCCCCCCCCCCCCCATCTTGTGAGTTTTGTACGTCATTTTTTAAATAATTTTTAAGTAGTATAATAGCAGTAGGGTCCAATACTAGGACGGACCCAAGGATCCTTTAACAAATAACTTTAAACACACAAATTATCATAAATCAACCCGATAGAGTAATCACACCTGAAAACTTAGAAAAATTATTTTGAACTAATAAACTCTTATAATTTTTAAAGACATCTGTAGCCTCACACCGAAATAAAATTTGTGTTTAGCATTTCAAAAATATCAAAGATGTTAAAAATAATAAAATCCTTAAGAACGTTTTAATTCTATCGCAAGCTTAAGAACAATAACGGATAACCTAACTTGTTGCTCGCGAAGAGAAAGTAAATTCTTACTAAAATATATCTACTAGCAAACAAAAAGGAAAGTTTTTACATTTAGCGAATAATTTACCAAAGTTTCACTTCAGCTTGACATTCTCTAATTTCTGACTAATAACTCTAGAATTTAGGAAAAAATGTGTGTCAATTATTTATTTTACACATTTGCAGCGCAAATGCTTTAAAATGCCGCAATTTTGTTTAATGTAAGAGCATGTAGTCACAGTGTTTAAATAAAGAGGGACAAGAAACACTTAGAATTTTTTTATGGTTGTTTTTATATATCATATAATGAAAGAAAAAAATCTACATGGCTTCAAGCATTTTGTTTAAACTTTATTTGACACTGACAGAAAAAAATTCTTCTTTTTTGATTTAGTCCGCTGTGAATTGCGTAAAGAGCACTGAAATTCCTAAATAAATTTTTCATTCAATAAAGAAATAGAATTTTTCCTTTCCTCATTAAAAAAAAAATCTTCTTTTTCTTTATCTATGTATAATATATTGTTTATTTTTTAATATAAGAAAAGGAGTTCCAGGGTTCAAAACATTTAACTCGGCATTCTACCAATAAAACAAAGACGATTTATGTCTGCTATTTTTCTGAAGGATGAAAAGTGAAAACTGTTTTTAAAATCACAAACCATGAACTCTGAGCTCTGAACTAATCAGGCGTAAAATAAGTTATCAATTCAGTTATCGGAGGATCTTACCAAAATCATAATGGAGAAACAAGGAAAAAAATACAAAGTGTTTGAACGAATTTTGCTTGACCATTTCTTGAAAAAACGACGAACAGATTTAATTAATATTTTGTCTGGAGAAAGTCCTTGTTTCTACATTGACGGATATGAACTGTTAGATCTATCTGATATAGTTTTCACGAATCTAATGATTGATCCTGATAAATGGTTCCCTAAGCTTGATAGACTGGTTGCTATTGCTCTGGACAGTGTTCTAGAAGAATCGTCACAATCAGAGGTGATTATTATCAATTTTTCAAATCATAATCTTTTTTCTGCAAACCCCCTTAATCTTTTAACACATCAGAATTCTCTTTTCATATATATGAATTGATCTCGTGCTTTTTTATCTTCCATTGGTAAAACTCGGATTTTTTTATGTAATAAAAATACCTAAGTCGCGTGTTAGAAAAGCTCTATATGGCAAGTTTATTGATATTCACGTTTTCAAACGAAGTAGAATTTACCTAAGGTTTACTGTCGGAACGTTGATGACCTTCCTTAATTGAAAATAACTCTATAAATAACTCTCATTAAACTTTAACTAAAGGCCATGATTGTTTAGAAGGAACGGTCGAATTTGTCTCTAAAAGATAATGTCAGGCTCCGACTGTCATCCCTTCCTCAAGTTTCGGAGTTTCAGAAGATTTCTGTTCCTAAATGTGAAGATGTGGGATCAATTATTTCTTTGTTAGGTACCAAGTGAAAATTTTTTAAATTTCAGTGATGTTTATATTCTTTTCAACCCACTGATCCCAAAATAAATATTTTTTCTCCCAAAATTATAAAAATATATTTTTTGAGCACTTGGATCATTTATTTTATATTAGGAACTATAACAAAATCAACGCAGCCGCGGATGTTAACTAAGAGTAAGTTGGTCGAGTGTACAAAGTGTATGCATCAGTTCTCTGTCCTGGCTGATTACGTCCAGTACTATGAGTTCTCTCCTCCGTCCTTATGTCCCAACCCGGATGGTTGCTCCGGGTTCCAGTTTAAAGACAAGGAACAGTTTACAGGAGATAACTGTAGAGATTATCAGGTTAGAAACCTTTACACAACGTTAAATGAAATGCCAGGGTATATAATTTTAAGAGTCACATTATTCCCTGGGGGGAGGGGGGATTTTTGTTGTTGATATGTGGGGAAAAAAATGAAAAATTTTCATTCTTTTTGTTTCTTTAATGCCCACAATTTTAATTTTATGCTAAAACCTTGAATTAAATGTCCACCTAACTTCTGCGGAGTAAAAATGAATTTTAAAAGAGGGGGGGGGAGGCTGTGGGGATTTTTTTCTAGAAATTATATAGTTCACACCCCTAAAATTTAAATTTAAATTATGAAATGCATAAACCTGTATATTGTAGGAGGTTAAGATCCAGGAGCAGGTTTCCAACCTATCTCTGGGTAGTATACCCCGCAGTGTCTGGGTAACCCTGGAGGATGATCTAGTAGATTCTTGCAAACCTGGAGACGATATTCTACTCATAGGTTCGAGAATTTAGAAAATTTAGAGTCTAGAAATGGAAATTAATAGAGATTTTGTGATGAAAATCCTAATGGGGAATATTTGGATTAGAATTGTGGCTTTAAAAAGTAAGAACTTATATTAAATGTTTTATTATAAAAACTTTCTATTTTCCTCGGAAAAGGTTTTATCTAGAAGATATTTTAAGCATAAAAATATATTAAACATCTCTTAGAGATGGAATTTAAAGAATTTGAGCTGCGGTTTAAATCTGCCAAAACCCGGTTTAAATTAAGGGCCGGCTTAAATCTTGAAACATTTGATACAATTTTAAGTGGAACCAACCATATTTAAACCGCGGCTTAAATTTAAACCAATTTTCTTGGCATAGTGCCGTGNGTCACTAATGGGTTAATTTTTTCAATTTTTTTCCCCTAGGTTTATGGTCTGTACTTAGTGAAGCTTGCTGTAGCAGTCACCTTAGCAGGAGGAGTAGAGAGGATAGATACAGGAGGGAGTAGGGTTAGAGGAGAACCACACCTACTCCTAGTAGGGGATCCAGGTATAGAGTATTGTAGAGGAGAACCACACCTACTCCTAGTAGGGGATCCAGGTGTAGAGTATTGTAGAGGAGAACCACACCTACTAATATTAGAAGTTAAACTAAAGAGTTTTTTTTTCAATTTCAAGTTTGTATTTTTTTTAGATTTCATAAGGTTTGTTTTCAGGAACTGGTAAAAGTCAGCTGCTGAAGTATGGGAGTAGGATAAGTCATCGGTCCGTCCTGACCACTGGAATAGGTTCTACAAGCGCTGGTCTAACCGTAGCGGCCAGTCGAGAAGGAGGACAATGGCATCTAGAGGCGGGTGCTTTAGTACTGGCGGATGGCGGAGTATGCTGTATTGACGAGTTTAGTGGTATTAAAGAGGCGGACAGGTAAAAATAGACTTTGCTGGGAGTATTTTTTGATTCTTCGTTTGGTATCTTTTTCCATGATATTAAATAGTTCTCTCTAGTTCTGCTTAGAACCTGTATCCATTAGTATATGGAGCAGGATATTATCTAGTTCTGTTTAGAACCTGTATCCAGGTGGGTAAAGGGAAGAACGATAGAACTGAGATTGATCTTGTAATTCAGGGGATTAGTGTTCAGGTATTGTAGGGTGCTTCTATTCATAAATTCCGAACTCGGCTTTTTTAATGGATCTCAGAGACAACAGATCATTGATCACCATTTGTTATTAATTAAAGAGAAATTGATGGTTGTCACTAAATACAACCACTTAGGAATAGGTACTTTTTCTACCCGATTTTTCTGTTTAGAGGTTTTGATAAAAACCATCTTTTTTTAGACCTCTGTAACACGAGAGTAAAAAAAGATTTCTCTTCAGCAAAGCTACTGGACACTACATGCAAAAAATGAACCTGAAACCGTTTTTATTTTCCATGAACAGTGAATACTCATTTGCGCGAATGTTTCCTTTAACCCTGTTATGTGTAGGTGAACAATGACAAGAAGTTGCAGTGCAACGTGAACCCGGAGACAGAGATGGAGATAAAAAAGTTCTGGGAGCAGAACCTAGATATGCTCGGTAGGAACAAAATACTGGAGATGTTTTGTCCACAGGTAATTCACTTACAGGGAGTGTTCAAGAATTCACTTAAATATCTGACTTCCTTCTCTCATTTGCTTTCAGACTATCGTCTTCTATCTCGAATGGATGATATCTTCAAACAAAGCAGATATGTTGTTTTGAAAAAGGCTGGTCTAAGAAGCCTATTGCAAACTTGGAAACCGAGACGAGTTTTTGTTTTACAATATTTAAAATAATTCTTGTTATAGGTAGTTACGATCCGGAGAAATCTATAAGTGAGAATACTGCTATTGCGTCACCGCTTCTCTCCAGGTTTGATCTAGTTCTAACTCTCCTGGATACTAAGAACCCGGAGTGGGACATGATCGTCTCCTCGTTTATCCTAGAGGGGAAGGAACCTTTCAAGGAGAAAACCCCGGAGAGTAAACCCATTTGGAGTTTTGAGAAGATACAGGAGTATTTCTCGTATATTAAGAAGCTCTCCCCACTTCTGGGACCCGGAGCAAACTTAATCCTCTCCAACTACTACCAGAGACAGAGGAACACAGACTCCATGGACCAGGCTAGGACCACGGTTAGATTGTTGCAGAGCTGTATCAGGTTGGCCCAGGGGCACGCTAGGTTGATGTGCAGGGATGAGGTTCAGGTTCAGGATGCTGTATGTGCAGTTCTACTCCTCGAGTGCTCAACCTCGTCCTCTGCCAGCCTTGTCAAGGGAGGGAACGCTTTACACACAACCTTTCCCCTGGATCCTTTGGAGGAATACAAAACACAGGCTAAACTCATCCTGACAGGACTGAACCTTCACCATCTTTGGGTTGCGGAGAAAGACAGGATAGATCGACTAAAATCCTGCTCCGGATCCGTTTCTGCATCCCAGTGTCAAACTCAGGTTCCTCCGAGAACTGAGAGAGATAAGAACCTGTCCCAAGTGATGAAAGCAATTCAGATCAATCGGTTACCCTCCTATCCTACTCCAGATATAGAGATTAACAAGAAGAAAAGAAAACGACGGGTCAGAACTCCAGAGGAAAAGGCGGAGACAGGAGATAAGAACGAAAACTTTAATCCGGAGCCGGAGGTTTTCATCTCCTCGGAGGAGGAATCGGAGAAAGGAGAAGAGAAGCGGAGAAAAAAATCAGAAGAAAAAAAGACGAATAAACGAGATTCTGGATCCGAGAGCATAGGCTCTGAAAGCGAATCAGCTGATGTAATAACCTCTACTCAAGTGATGCCACGTGTTAAAAAGAAGATCCAGGATTCATGTTTTCTGTCTCCTCCTGAGCTCGAAGCGGATGTATCCTGTATCCCAAGGTTTCCGGCAGTTGGAATCTCTCAGGAGGATGAGCCCCAGTCTCCGGGTTCTCCTGGAGTACCAAGAGTTCCATCTCCACGAAGTTCTACTACTCTGAGCAGGAAAACTTTAAAGAAACTCCAATCCTTTTCAAAACTTGACGACTCGGAGACGGAGAAAGAGAAGAAAATCTCGTCCGAAGATTTAGATACGAGTCCAAATAAATCCGAACTTAATTTAGTCCTAGAGAATAATTCAGATACCTCATCTTTCAATCAACAATCGCAAGAAAATAGTTGTTCAATACAAACCGATCCTTGCTCTAATATCAAACCTAGTTCCAACTCTGTAAACATCTCTAGAGCTAATTCGATACCCAGAGATAGTTTCAAGTCCAACTCAACAACAAAACCCAAACACGAACTGACCTCTGATAAGTTAAATTCTCTAATGAGTAAGATTAAGAAGGTTTCCAAAGATCCCTTACTCCAGAGTAACTCAACCTTGGAGATGGAACAAGATTTAGATTTGGATTTTGACTTTGATCTCTAGCTAACCTTAATACCTCTAGGTTCACCTTAATACTCGAGTCTTCTCAACATTATTTAAAATGAAGCTTACTTTGGGATCCATTTACAATGCGCTTTAATAATATTTAGAAAGTTCATAAATGTCTTTTAGACTTTTTTTTAAACGGCCCTAGATGGTAAAGAAACTTAAAATATATGAGCAGTCCCTTCAAACATTTCTTTTTCATATGTAAAATTACAGACTGCCATGGGAAGAAAAATGTCAGGCCCACCTAAACTGTGATAAATTATTGTTGATCTATTTTCAGAGATAAAATGTTGTAATGCCGAACCAGGATAAACCTCGTCCTTCCTCGCCCCCTGTTCCGGGTCCGTCCAGCAACTCAGGGGAGAGTCCTGCTCCAGTTAGAAGGTAATTTTACTATACCTCATTGAAAACACATAATTGGACATGTTTTTCTTGAAGAAATAGCTAATCATACATAATTTTTAAAGTTTTAGGAAAAATTGTCCACCTCAATTTTACCTTTTGTGAAACTTTTCCTATAGTAAGTCTTCAAAAGTCATTTAGTTTTAGAAAATAAGCTTTTAACTTTTGCACTTTGCACACAAAGGAATTGAGTCGTTGCCACAAACTAAAAACTTTTGTATCCCTATATCTGTGCAATCTGATGGTGTAGACGACCTTTATAATTTAAAATTTTATATTATTTGATCTAACAGAGTTTATAATTCGAAACATTTAAGGTCTACGACATTGGGTTACAAAGATATTTGGATTAGAAATTCAGGCTTCGTGGCAAAGATTCAATTCCTCAATGCGGTTTATAAAATACGATATGAAGTTGATTAATCTTTGTTTAATAAAGAAGAGAAGAGCCGACTATGGAGAGTCTAGCCGAAGTGTTTCGTTGTTTTATCTGTATGGAGAAGTTAAGGAACGCCCATCTCTGCCCTCACTGCTCCAAGCTTTGTTGCTACATGTGTATCAGGTGAACTAAAACAGACACGCCCAATTTTTAAAATCTATCTAGGTTTCATCAAATAGACCATCTCGTCTTTTTAGGAATTCGCCATGTTTAGTTTATTTTGAAATCCAGTTTAAACAGGAATCTTGAGTTTTGAGGCGTATTATCCCCCCCCCCCCTGAATCAATGGAGGGTTGTCCTTTAATAATCATAATAATCTTCGGATTAAAGGGACTGTAAGTGAAATAATTCAAGTAACCCTCCATGAAAAGATAGCAAGCCCGATTCACAATCGTACAGTTAAAAGATTTGTTTGATCAAGCATGGTCAAGTATGAATTAGATATCTGCAGGAAAACATTTAGAAAGTGAACAATTTTAAACCTTATAAAACGACGTTATATTTCACATGATAGATCATAGAAAGGTTTCAAGGGTACCATTGAGAATCAGGCATTGTCATCTTTGAACTTAGGGTCACTTTAAATTAAGCTGACAGTCCCTTTAATGGCTTAAAACATTACTTTGAAAGTACAAAGGATTGAATTCATTGAATATATAATAGAATAGTTATTAGTTAATACTAGTTATTAGTTAATACCAAGTTGGCTCTATAGAGTACAATAATCATAAAAGAACAAAATTCAAAGGATCTTCCAGTTGACTGACATTGTTAAGAGGTAAAGAGTACAAAGTACATAAAATACTAGCTTATACTCTTTTTGTAACCGTCAATATTCAATGAACACAGCAAAAAGGTTTTTTATTCAAAATTACTCGAAACATTTCACGTTAAAACGAGAAACTATTTTTTTTAAATCTAGAGCTTGAAATATGCTTTGGAAGAATTCTTAATATTATTTTACTAGACGTTGGTTAACTGAGCAGAGATCTCAATGCCCGCATTGCCGCGCTTCCTTGCATATTCATGAACTGGTCAACTGCCGCTGGGTAGAGGAGGTCACCCAACAGTTGGATAATTTAAAGGTAAAAGTGTTGTTGATAGTGCACTTTAGAAGTAGTTCAACTAGCCATACCTGGTTCAACTACTTCTCCCTATTCATTAAATTTGACCTCGGCTTTTAAATGTAAAAAAAGAAGAATAAAGTTTGACCATTTTAAGCGAAAACTTTTGAGATTATGTTTTATAATGAATGCTTTCTTATACTTACTTGAAAAAGACTCACCTGTTTACACTTTTATTCATTGTGAATGTTGTCAAGGATGTAGGAGGAGCTGGTGTTGGAGGAGGAGGAGGAGACGGACGCCCTCTCCAGGATAAATGTGAACTACACCAGGAGAAGCTGAGCGTATACTGCTGGACGTGTAGTATCTGTATCTGTCATCAGTGCGCTCTGTGGGGAGGAAACCACTCCGGTCATACTTTTAAACCTCTAGATGATATTTACTCCCAACATGTTGGGAAGGTAAGAGAGGAGGTGGCCCTGCTCAGGAGAAGGTTGATGGAACTCATCTCTTTAGGACAGGAGGTCGAACGGAACGTTGAGAGTGTTCGTGCCGCCAAGGATGAACGAGTTCGTGAGATAAGGAACGCGGTTGAGCTTATGATCGCCAGGTTGGACTCCCAGCTCAAGAGTAAGCTCCAAACCTTGATGTCCCACAAGAACGGATTGAACCAGGAGACAGAGCAGGTTGAGCAGCTGCTGGCTAGTATTGAGTCTCAGCTCTCTACTGAAACCAAGGGCCAGCTTATCGCTAAGAGTGGAGAAATATTGCAGCTCGCCCTTGCAGCAAATAAAAAACCAATTCCAAGCTTTGCTACTGCACAGGTAATTTTTTTTTGATTTTTATCTCTTAATTTTCTAGCAACAACAAAAATTAAGCTTAAACAGTTTTCATGAACAGTTGAATTAATCCTGTTATCGAAATTGAAATCCTTTAACGTTTTAAAAATTACGAAACTGTTCCAGGTTCAGCCTCATTTCCAGTCTGAGATTGTACCCCTGTACGACGAGAAGAGCTTTACGTTAACGAACTTCTCCTCCCTGCAGAGCAAGGCGGATCCTGTATACTCTCCGCCACTACATGTAAACGGACTCAGCTGGAGACTAAAGGTAAAGACGGAGATAATTAAATTGTGTGGCGGAGATAGATAAATTTATTTATTAGTTTAAATCAATGAATGACGGAGATTATGTTTGTCAGTGCTTAGGATCCGGATCCAGATTCCCTTGATGCGCAACATTTTAGCTCTCTTGATCCGGATCCGCAAAAAAAAATATTTGAACAGTTGATATTGTAACCTATCCTATATTAAGGTGTACCCTGATGGGAACAGTGTATAACTTATCCGATATAAAGGTGTATCCTGATGGGAACAGTGTATACTGTATAACCTATCCTATATTAAGGTGTACCCTGATGGGAACGGTGTGGTACGAGGGAACTATCTCTCCGTGTTCCTGGAGCTAAGTGCTGGGCTCCCTGAAACCAGCAAGTATGAGTACAGGGTTGAGATGGTTCACCATGGTCGAGATACAAATAAGAATATTGTCCGGGAGTTTGCGTCAGACTTCGAGGTCGGGGAGTGCTGGGGATACAACAGGTCAGTTGGGATTAATGAAGATCATCGAGAAAATTAATTTATTAAAATAGTAATTGAGAAATTAGAAGATCCCAAAAATTTGGCCTCGGCCAAAAAGATACCGCGAAAATAACAGTTAGCGGTTTTTTATGGATTAAGCACTGAAAGTTGAGTTCAGGCGTTCTTGTTCAAAAAATTCGACTTCATTTTATTCAAAAAAATCAATTCTTTAATGCACAATTATCATTGTAGGTTTTTCCGCCTGGACCTACTCGCTAGTGAGGGATATCTCAACAGCAATAGTTTAACCTTAACATTTCAAGTTAGAGCCCCAACCTTCTATCAGAAAAGTAGAGATCAGCAATGGTACATTCAGCAGCTCCAGACCCTTCATACACAATATGTTTCACAAATATCGGAGCTTAGATCCCGTCTCTGTGCTCCGACTCCGTCCGACCTAAATCCGTTGGTAAATTTACCCCAGCCCCAACCTATGCCTCGTCTTCGGTCCTCACGCCGTCTCCAGGCTGACTCGGAGACAGTGGAAAGCGGTCGTCTCTCCAGCTCCAGTGAGAGTGAAGGGGAAAGTAGTGAGATAGAGGAGAGTATCGGAGAAAGCAATGCTAGTGCTGATCATCCGATCCCTTTCTCCGAGTTGGATCCTGATCCTCGGTTCGAGTTTAAACACCTGATGAGCTCCAGTCTACCAGCAAGTACGGAGATGTTTCGATGTTCTAAAGAATCGTCCTCTGCCACAAACTCAACTGCATTTGCGGAGAGTTCGTCACAACTTTCTCAGCGTTCAGGAAGAAACTCGGCTTTAGAGGATGAACTCATGCTTCTGAGATTGCTTGATCTTCATAAAACCTCCCGGGAAAACTCCAGTGCTCCGATATATAGACCGGAGAATGATACTGCTGCGTCTCTAACCGCAAGTCCTTTCCATTCGGAGAGTCCACTCCCAGTCCTTCCTCTCAATCATAACCATAGATTGAGTTCATCCCTCTCCACCAATATAGAGTTTGCTTTCGGAGCAACAGCTGTAGAAACTCCGCCCTCAACTCCGTTCCTCCCTGTAGACTTGTTTGCTCTTGAACCTGCGCTGCGAGCGGAACGAGGAGATTTTCGTCCTTTTGAGACAGTTACTCGGGACTGCTCGGAGAGGACAACTGATCAACTTGATAAAATTGCGCCAAGACCATCTCTAGTCCTAGATCAGATCGGTAGGATTTTGATAAATGTTTAAGTATTCAGTATTCAAGTGTTGATAATTTGTCTTAAAATCTAACTTAATTAGTTGTATTCTTATTTTTATTGCACTTTTTATTCGTTGACTATAGGTTTTTTAAAATAAGATTTTAAACCATTTTAATTATTTCTTTTCACTATTCAAAATTAAAATCATACCAAGACATTTTTTTTTATTTCGGCTAAACTTCTTCCGGGTTCATGTGAGTTGGAACAAACATATTTAGTCCAGTAGTTCAGCCGTTTTGAAGTTTATTGAATACAAACCTTCAGATCAGCAAAATATATATAGATTTAGAGATTTAAGTTCCTACACGGTTACACTCAACATTTTGTTGCGTAAATTTTATTATAAAAATTATATCGACGCAATAAGAGGGAGGTTTATATCAATTTCATACTTCACTTGATTTTCTATTGTACTGGGCCACACACACTGTAATTTATCTGAACTACAATGAAGAACTGACAAAATCGATGCTCAGCCATTTGAATAAAGCACAATTGAAACACGATATTTTTAAAGGGACTGGAAGCGTAATTTCAAGTGACCCTTCATTCAAAGATGGCAATGTCTCATTCACAACGGTACCTTTGAAACCTTTATTTTATTCGATCAATAATTAGGAAGATATTGTTGCTTTTCTAGGTTTTCCCGCAGTAGAAATACGCAAGTCACTTTTATAGAGAAACCACAATTGTAAATAATCATTTTTCAAAATTAAAAGCATTGATATCTATTTTATACTTTATCAGACAAAGCTTTCAAGGGTACTGTTGTGAATCGAACATTGTCATCTTTCCATGTAGGTTCACTTGAAATTACGCTTACAGTCCCTTTGATTCTCTTAACCATTCTCACATCCTAGTTTGCATTTTAAATTATTAAGCGCAAACTTTTTGATTTATTTCTAACTAAACTATAAGAATATGACAATTCCAGATCTCAGTTCTCTCCGACTGTCAGCTGCAACCCCGGAGTTTAGAATTCAGGGGATGGATTCGAATATCGGAGATATGAATCAATCCATCCCATCTCATCCGTTATCTCTACCGGAAGCTTTGCAGCCTGAATGTATTGAACCTAGTAACTCGGAGAACCTTGAACCTAGCGAGTCCGTCCCTAAACCTGAGACAAGCAGTTCCTCCTACTCTGATACACATACACCAATCTCAAGCAGCTTATCTGCACCCTGCAGCTCTCAACGCAGTACTGATGCTGCTCCTTCTGAAACTGGCAGCTCCGGAGAAGAGCCGAAGGAAGCTAAAAAAGATCAACCAAACTGAACATTCTGAATCTTTGCATTTTTATTTAATAATCTTTAATTATTAAGTATTAACCATTCTATTATTAGTAAACTATAATCAATTAACCATGAGCTATATTAACAAAATCAACTACTAAATCAAATATTAGTCTATATGGAATAAAAATGTTTTTGTTGAAAGTTTAAGCAATAATTTCTGTTTCACTGTTCGAAGTAACATTTTGCTTGTAATATTGACAGAACGAAAATGTTTCGAAGTTTGAACATTTTTTTTAAATTATGAACAGATATTTTGGGATATCTAAAAATTTTACATTCTGTTTGAAATTACGAACAATATCTTCATAATTTCGATATTATTTCTATAAGTCATTAAATGTTTGGCTTTCTTCAAACAATTTATGTTATCCAAAATTTTTTGGGAGGAATTAAAATTAATTATAAAAATATTTGGAACGCTTGGAAACTGGGAATGTTTTTGGATATAAGTCCTATTATGTTAATTAGTAATCAAAATTGTGTACACATTCCGTTTTCAGTCCAAGTTAAACAATACTGAAGCTAAAGAATTTACTCTTCGACACAAACTCTGATTTTCTAAAGTCTCCCTGTCTTTGCAACCCAATGTCGTATTTCAAACTATTATTTCGTTATATCAAATAATATGAGCTTTAAATAAATGGTTTACATCATCGACTTGCAAAGATATAAAGATTAGGAAACTTGAGTTTGTGGCAAATACTCTTTCGTTAGTCCAGTTTCCAACTTTTTTGTTGTGTAACCAAAAAAAAAATATTTATTCAAATGTACTCAAACTATAGTAATAACATTTATTTTGTACAAAATCGTTTTCAAGTTGTCTTTTACTAACAGGACGTGCCTTTAGTGCGTTTTCTTTTAAAATTAAATAAAGCATATTTAATATTATAAATTGATGATTTAGTAAGAAATAAATATGTTTGTATCAATGAATCCTATTCTGGAGGTAAACATTCATTAGGATGGGCATACCTTACATACAGGGTGTCCCACGAAACATGACAGTATGCAGGACGACTTGAATGTCGTCTTGATTTTTGATACAATTTGCTGCGTTTATTTGTCAACCTAATTTTAGAAGTAAATTTCTAGAGATAATAATCACAAAATTTCACTTGTCCTGCCATTTCCAAAATGTGGTCTGCCTGTTTTGTGCTTTCAATATTGCCCGAGATATGTAGAATTTCGTTCAGATTTCGACAATTTTGCTTTTATTTGAACAAAATTGAAATCTGAACCAAACTCTTTATATCTCCGGTAATATTGAAAGCACAAAAAACGCAGACCACTTTTTGGAAATGCCAGGGCTAGGAGAATTATGTGATAATTGTTTCAAGAATCATACATGTTAAAGTAGATAGAAGACTAAATGTCACAAATAAATTCAAATACCAAAGACGACTTTCAAGTCGTCTTGCTATTGTCATGTTTCGTGGGACACCCTGTATATAAATTTATACTGGCTTAGATGTTATATCGTTTGCACTAATGTCCGATTGAACTAACGTACTTTTGCACTAAAGTCAGCTGATCAGTAACACTTGTGGCCGTAGCGCCCGGCCCCCTAGGCTGTCCTAACCGCGGCGCTCGGTCCCCAAGCCTGTCCTAGCCGCGGCGCTCGGCCCAGAAATTGTCTTAACCTAACCTAACCCTCAAAGAAAACGTTAGTCCGAATGAACGTTTGTGCGAATGTACGTTAGTCCGATCAATCATTAGTGCGAACGATACGACACCCTGGCGTACCAACAAACACAATATTTATGGACGAATGTTAAAAATGTTTTGAGCCATTTTTATTACATTTTTGGTGCCGTGCAATCGTTAACTTGGTTTTTAATTTGCGAAACCAGTAAAAAAAATGCGCGTGTTCATTTTTTTAAATTTCGCTCATTGTCCTTTTACAGCGTAAAGACAATCGTTAAAATTAACCTAATTTCAGCTAAACAACTTAGGATATCTCATATATCCTTAATCTTTCAAAAGTTTTAAGGGTAACAAAATGAATCGGCCGTGCCACGTATATGGAGCCTATTGAAATTACGACTTCACTACGTAGTGTTTAAGTCTCGTCTTTTTCTAAAAAGGAGGCTATGAGGCTTATGAGAGATATAAAAGTTTTAAAAAGAAGGCTATGAGGCTTATGAGATGTGTAAAAGTTCTAAAAAGGAGGCTAAGAGGCTTATGAGAGGTATAAACGTTCTATAAAGGAGGCTAATAGGCTTATGAGAGGTGTAAAAGTTCTAAAAAGGAGGCTAAGAGGCTTATGAGAGGTATAGTTCGAAGAAGGCCTAGCAACTTCATCCAATGTGGTACAATTGGCACTCTAAGAATTGATTGCATGATTTACAATATTACCCCTTGAACCTTTGCCATTAATACCGCATTGACGGAGATCTCATTGTTTTCTATCTCAAAATTAGTAGTTTTCAATCGGGGTCTTTACACATGTGACATGCGGATTTATTTAGCTGGAAAGAAAGGAAAATTGACAGAATTTATAATTTTCAAAACATTGAAGATGAAATTCAAACAATTGACAAATTATTATATTTGAAGGACATAATGCAAAAAGTAAATCTAGAAAGACTGCAAAGCAGGGTTCCCACAAAAATGAGACTGTGATTACATAGATTCAGCCTGCTTTTAAAAAGTCTCATCACTTTTTAAGACAGGGTTGACTTTGAAGTGTCGCAACGCCTTGGGCTTAACATGTACATTTTAGCACCATAAAGCCCTTGTGGTTAGCTTTGGTTTTTAAGAAGTAATTGGCAAAATTCTCACCGATTTTTGACTAAGTGCTTGAGACCTTTGAATCACAGTGTGATAGCGACCATAAGATTTAATTCGGTTTCTGCCTTGTAGTATTTTAATGACATATAAATGGGTTTGCTAGGGAAGAAACAAGTTTATAACCGAATTGAACCTTTGACGAAAAAACCAAAAATGGATTCCGTAAAGTCGTCTTTGATGTCTCAATCTTTTTGGTTAACCCTGTATGTATAATACTTGATGGTTCTCATTTTGTAAGTGTACTGATTACCCCCCGGGGATGTTTGTGTACGAATACTGAAACATCTGTAATGAATCAACTTCAACAAGTTTTATATGTAGTTTGGTGTTATCCTGACTGTGAAGAATGATAATCGAGGAATTATGATTTTTCTCCGTTTTTTACCTAGTTAAAGGGACAATCTACATATTTTCAAGTGTCTCTCAATTTAAAGCCCTTTTAATTGGATTCACAATGAGAAATTATAGCCGTTTTTCTGTCTTGGAAAAATATAAATTCTGTCAATTTACTCCATTTACCCTCTGAATAGATTCGTTAATCACTTTTAACAGAAAACTGTTCACTATGAAATCTATTTAGCTTATTTTTTTTTATCAGACAGAGTTTTAAAGCCAGGGTACACTTGTAAATCCTTCTCCTCCTACCCCATCCTTCTCCTACTCCCTCATTCTCCTCCTACCCCATCCTTCTCCTCCTACCCCATCCTTCTCCTCCTACTCCCTCCTTCTCCTCAGAATAATTTGCATAATTAATTATTTTTGCATAATTAAATCTTNCTTCTACTCCCTCCTCCTACTCCCTCCTTCTCCTACACTTCACCCACTATCCCATCAATTTTCCTACTTAACCTCCCTCCCTTCCCTCTTCTTGTCAATATTCATCTCCAAATGATGGAAGACCATATTTTCTAATGGGCTAAAGCAAAAGTTTCTCTGCTCCTAAAACAAAGATTATGATTCAACCTTACTCAATACAATAATTAAACCCCCCTGGGCCCTCCTCTCCTTCCCCCCTCTCTCTCCAGATCCCCCAAAGACCAGATACAAAGCATACACAAACCATAAACAAATTACAGCATGAAAGAATATGTTACCAAAGTATTTGAGACTGCAGTCATTAACTCTCCGTGTTGTAGATACTACCCTGAGCTAAACCTACAGGTTCTACGTACATTCTACCAGGAGTAAGGGATTGTGCCAAACCGACACTTTTCCCTGAATAATACATGCAGTGTGACAATTAGACCTCCTTGCAGTGTATGGGAGAACCCGGGGTGAAATTAAATTTCTACGAGGTCCGGAGTAGGTTTGGACTCCAGGACTCCAGTTTGGGGAAAGCTTGTTGGCCTGGTTCTGCTCTCCAGTAGTTCTCCAGTAGTGGTGGAGAGCTAAGGAGACCCGGAGCTGTGGAACCCAACCCTGATATTTCTCCGTCCCGGTGATAAAAATATACAGTTAACATGTGAAAAATGAGAAACCTAGGATCGAAAAACTAAACTAGGTTCGGAATATCTTCTCCATACTTTAACATTAAAATACCTATATAATAGAGGTGTATAAGTTCTGAAAAGGAGGCTAAGAGGCTTATGAGAGGTGTAAAAGTTCTAAAAAGGAGGCTAAGAGGCTTATGAGAGGTATAAAAGTTCTAAAAAGGAGGCTATGAGGCTTATGAGAGGTATACAACTTCTAGAGGATCCAGATTCCCTTGATGCGCAACATTTTAGCTCTCTTGATCCGGATCCGCAAAAAAAAATATTTGATGGGAACAGTGTATAACTTATCCGATATAAAGGTGTATCCTGATGGGAACAGTGTATACTGTATAACCTATCCTATATTAAGGTGTACCCTGTTAGATTATAGATACAGGGAATAGTATAAGGAACAGTAGTCTGGCTAAATTATAGATACTGGGAATAGTTTAAAGAACAGTTGTCTGTTTAGATTATAGATACAGGGAATAGTATAAGGAACAGTAGTCTGTTTAGATTAGAGATACAGGGAATAGTATAAGGAACAGTAGTTTAGTTAGATTATAGACACAGGGAATAGTATAAGGAACAGTAGTCTGGTTAGATTATAGATACAGGGAATAGAATAAGGAACAGTAGTCTGGTTAGATTAGAGATACAGGGAATAGTATAAGGAACAGTAGTCTAGTTAGATTATAGATACAAGGAATGGTAGGAGGAACAGTTGTCTGTTTAGATTATAGATACAGGGAATAGTATAAGGAACAGTAGTCTGGCTAAATTATAGATACTGGGAATAGTTTAAAGAACAGTTGTCTGTTTAGATTATAGATACAGGGAATAGTATAAGGAACAGTTGTCTGTTTAGATTAGAGATACAGGGAATAGTATAGGGAACAGTAGTCTGGTTAGATTTTAGATACAGGGAATAGTATAGGGAACAGTTGTCTGGTTAGATTAGAGATACAGGGAATAGTATAAGGAACAGTAGTCTAGTTAGATTATAGATACAGGGAATAGTATAGGGAACAGTAGTCTAGTTAGATTAGAGATACAGGGAATAGGATAGGGAACAGTTGTCTGGTTAGATTATAGATTCAGGAAATAGTATAAGGAACAGTTGTCTGTTTAGATTAGAGATACAGGGAATAGTATAGGGAACAGAAGTTTGGCTAAATTATAGATACAGGGAATAGTATAAGGAACAGATGTCTGTTTAGATTAGAGATACAGGGAATAGTACAGGGAACAGAAGTCTGGCTAAATTATAGATACAGGGAATAGTATAAGGAACAGTTGTCTGTTTAGATTAGAGATACAGGGAATAGTACAGGGAACAGAAGTCTGGCTAAATTATAGATACAGGGAATAGTATAAGGAACAGTTGTCTGTTTAGATTAGAGATACAGGGAATAGTATAGGGAACAGAAGTCTGGTTAGAATATAGATACAGGGAATAGTATAGGGAACAGTAGTCTGGTTAGATTATAGATACAAGGAATAGTATGAGAAACAGTAGTCTAGTTAGATTATAGATACAGGGAATAGTATAAGGATCAGTTGTCTGGTTAGATTATAGATACAGGGAATAGTATAAGGAACAGTAGTCTGGTTAGATTATAGATACAAGGAATAGTATAGGGAACAGTAGTCTAGTTAGATTAGAGATACAGGGAATAGTATAGGGAACAGTAGTCTAGTTAGATTATAGATACAGGGAATAGTATAAGAAACAGTAGTCTAGTTAGATTATAGATACAGGAAATGGTATATGAAACAGTTGTCTGTTTAGATTATAGATACAGGGAATAGAATAAGGAACAGTTGTATGTTTTTTTTTTCTTTTCGATATTAAAACTTTAAAAATATTATAAAAACTGTTTAACAATTTGCCTGTTTTTATAACCATTCTTTCGAACATTTATTCACTCTACTTTTCAATTTAATAATTAAATATTTTATCCTCTTTTTGTTAATCCATTTAAGTTCACGAACCTGTTTTCTTTATATTCTTTAGTTAAACATTTTTATTTTTTATCCTTCCCAACTTTTCTGTTGGTTGAATATGTAAACAAACAAAAAATTCGTTTAAAAGTTTGAAAAGTTTTAAAAATAGTTTTGGCAATGGCCTCCTTCCCTTCCTCTTTGCACATTTTATATTCAGATTTGGAATTTTATAAAAACAAACTGTAAAGAAATAATAAAATATAGTGGTAAGCGCCGATTACAACATTTATCAAAATTTTTTTATTCGACGGTTCTGACAATAATTAGATTGATAAATTTGCATTTGGATTTGGGGTTGGAAGAAATGAAATTACAAAAATAAAATCAAATTTTGGTTTTCTTAAAGAATCGTATTAAGTTATAAAGCTGGAGTTAAGACTTAAACATTAGAAAATTAGGAAAAATTATCTTAGTCGGAAATTATACCAAAGGATATAAAAATTGCTAATTTTAAACAAAATTTCGTATTAAGGCTTTCATATTTTGAATTAGGGCTGAAACAGAATGTAGATTATTGGATGGCAATTAGAGTTAAAAATATGTGTGAGAGAAAACTCTAAAAAAATCCTTTCTAGCGTAAATAAATATTGAAAAATTAAATTAATTTTTAAGTTAATTAAATTAGGAAGGAGGTTTAAGGTGTATAGTTTAAATGAGTATGCTAAAAAATGAATATTATGTACGGAATAAAATAAATGATTTGATGTAAAACAAGTGAATAAGTGAAAGGGTAAGAACTTAAGTAAATTAGTGTAAAAGGATTGATCTTAAGTAAACCAATGTAAAAAAACAGATCTTAAGTCAGGATTAAATCTGAGTGAAATTAGTATAAATTGGATTAAATAGGAACTAAGTAAGTATAACATGATAAGATATGGAGTAAGTTAACATAAGAAAAATTAAATCTGTATTACCTAAATTTTAAAGGATATGTGCATGTAAATTGGATTAAATCTAAAGTAAGTAAGTTTAAAAGGATTAAAACAGTAAGGTAGGATTAGAAAGAAAACTTTAGCTGTAGGATTAGAATGGGTGTGGGGTGTCGTAGTATCTCTGCAAAGTCCTCGTAGCTCTGATGCTGGTCATATTAAAATTTTATGTTAATAATACATATACAGTGTGTTCATGGTTCAGTATACCAAATTCTGCAGCTAATCTTAAGAATTGCGCATTACAAAATCTGGGAATACAAAAAATCTGAAAATTAACCATTTTGCGCATTTACGACATGAATTTGAAATCTAAATTAATTGAAATAATTTATTTATATGAAGTGGTAAACATAGTTTGTTGGTTTGTTTGTATGTCAAACCATAACTCGCCCCGAGTGATCGATTTACTCAGACTGTTGTTGGCTTGGTTTAGAAATTTGAAACTGTATTTGTTGACTTTTACAGGAAAACTTTAGACTTCCGAGTAAACCTGACTTTTTTCAGCATATTTTTATGTCGTTTTTTTCTTTTTTGTCGGCATATGCATCTTCATACGTTTAAACGTTTTAAAAGTATAAAATGACAACTCCGTATATTTAAAGATTGTTGAATTATAGATAAACAATAAACATGTGATTAAATTCTAATAGAAGAAACTGAATGCATCTCACCCCTGGTTAGTCTGGGATGTATTTTGAATTATTATGATAAAGATGAAGATGAATCAGGATATCATCCCTTCTTATTATTTCCATGGATTCCATGAGATAAAATAGATTTCTATAAATGAACCAGTCGGATATTTTCTTCTGGAGGATTTGTTCTCAATAACCCTTCATGGTTTTATGTGTCAGCACATCTGATGGTCTGGATAGAAGAATTGCATGCTTTAAAGTTCATGTTTCAGGTTGAAAAAGGGTTTGGACATATTCACGTCAAGCTAAAGTAAATTTCATTTAAGAATGAAATCTTATATTTTTTATTTAATCATAACTTCTCTCATTGAAAAGCTATGAAGATGTTTTGAATTTTAACCAAAATAATTTGGTTTTCTCATACTTAATAAAGGTAATAATTATAGAGGAGCTACGAGGTCACCAAGTTGGAAAATGATTTCATTTGACACTTCATGATTTCATGTAACCCTTCCTGATTTCATGTGACCCTTAATGATTTTATGTGACCCTTCATGATTTCATGCGACCCTTCATGATTTCAAGTGACCCTTAATGATTTTATGTGACCCTTAATGATTTCATGTGACCCTTAATGAGTTCATGTGACCCTTAATAATTTTGATGTTACCCTTAATGATTTCATGTGACCCTTAATGATTTGATCATGGACCCTTAATGATTTTTACCATGGACCCATAATAATTTCAAGTGACCCTTAATGATTTTATGTGATCCTTAATGATTTCATGTGATCCTTAATGATTTCATGTGACCCTTAATGATTTCATGTGACCCTTAATGATTTTATGTGACCCTTAATGATTTCATGTGACCATTAATTATTTTATGTGAGCAATAATGATTTCATGTGACCCTTAATGATTTTATGTGACCCTTAATGATTTCATCATGGCCCCCTAATGATTTCCTGTTACCCTTAATTATTTCATGTGACCCTTCATGATTTCATGTGATCCTTCATGATTTCATGTGACCCTTAATGATTTCAAGTGACCCTTCATGATTTCATGTGACCCTTAATGATTTCAAGTGACCCTTCATGATTTCATGTGATCCTTAATGATTTTATCATGGACCCCAAATTTAAAAAGTTTCATTCCCGGTTCTCTAGTCTACAGACCCAATATATATACACGTCTGAACAAAATTAATAACAACCCATGTGCTTTTCTGAAAATCGATAATTCAATAATTTCTTTGAGACTTGCGGATATGAATGCAATACAGATAAAGAAGAAAATGGACAGAATCAATCTATTTCAAGATATCGTCCTCATTGTTACTCAGATAAAGATCTAAAAGGTACCAAAGTGAATGGGGAATGACTATCTTTAAATGAAGAATCAATGGAAATGACGTCGATGTTCTTAGATATCTTATATTTCAAGGAACTGTGAGCGTAATTTCAAAATTGTAGAATGGTTTGTCCGATTCACAAGAGTATACTCGTTAAACCTTTGATTTGTCAAGGATATCAGACATTTCCCTCTTTGCATCGAGGCTCACTTGAAATTAAGCTTTCAGTCCCTTTGATTGTACTCAATAATAATGAATGTTATGTTTAGCCATGGAAAAGAATATGGATTATTCCGAGGTATAATTGGATATCTAGGATTAGGGATCTATAGATCTAGGCTTTGGAGCTAGTTTACAATATGGGATCTATAGGATATCAAACCTGGGATCAAGATCTAGGATCTAGAATATTGGACCAAGATCTAGGATCTAGAATATAAGATCTAGGATCTAGAATATATCCCCCAAGTCCCTCCACATTAATGTGACTGCGAGAAGAAATTAAATTGACAAATAAGAAAAAATTGACAAAAAATTGCCGGCAGATTAATGTGGCTGCGAGTAGAAATTAAATTGACAAAAGAGATAAAATAGACAAAAAGTTGCTGGCAGATTAATGTGACTGCGAGAAGAAATTAAATTGACAAATGAGATAAAATAGACAAAAAGTTGCTCGCAGATTAATGTGACTAAGAGTATAAATTAAATTGACAACTAAGAAAAAAATATGAAAAGTTGCCGGCAGATTAATTTGACTGCGAGAAGAAATTAAATTGACAAATGAGATAAAAATGGCATAAAGTTGCCGGCAGATTAATATGACTCACAGGGGAACTCAAAGGGACATTTAAATCTTTAAAATCTAAAGGAGAGACTTAACTAGAGACTTAACTTGTCTGCAGTTACTTGTCCACTGAACAGCTGGTTGAGAGAAGATGGTTCAAATCCTCCTCATAGTTCAGTTCACGGAACTCAGGTTTAGGGGACTGGGGTTCATGCCTCGCCAGATATACAAAAAAATCAGAAAAAGGAATTGTCAGGATCAGGATCAGGAATTGGAAATAGATTCAGGGTGGCAAAAACTTTTTTGAAAAAATCTGTACAAAAATCCGTACATTTTCAAAAAATCCCTACAATCCGTACAATTTTCGAAAAAAAAATCTGTACAATCCATTCAATTTTCGAAAAAAATCCGTACAATCCATACAATTAATGTGGTTCTTCAGCATCAATCAATCAATCAATCAATCAATCAATCAATACGTTCATTAGTAAATTAATCAATTAATCAATCAATCAGTTCATGTAACACTGGACACAAAACAATTTATCAATTTGATAATCAATTTCTTGATCAATATCTATCTATGACATTTTAATAGAGTTTATCTTTTAATAACATTAATTTAGGAAATTGTTATTTGATTTCATATTTATGCTTTCCCCCTTTCCCCCCCCCCTTCCTTGAACTGTGCCATCCTGCTAAATAAATACCTTGTTATGGCAATGTTCCTTAAGAATATGCCAACGCAGGTTCCCGACCGGGAAATACTGATTACACAGCTGACATACAACCTGAATATTCAATAAATTAAAAGTATCTAAAAAGCTGCCATTTTTTCTTTGTACATCGTATAACTAATAATTTTGCTGATTATTCTGTTAGCCTATAAATNGAGGCATGAGGAATGAGGAATGAGGCATAAAGAATAAGGATTGAAGAATAAATATTGAGGAATAAGGAATAACGAATAACGAATAACGAATAAAGAATAAAGAATAAAGAATAAGGAATAAGGAATAAGAAATGAGGAATAAGGAATAAGGAAGAAGGAAGAAGGAATAAGAAATGAGGAATAAGGAATAAGGAAGAAGGAAGAAGGAATAAGAAATGAGGAATAAGGAATAAGGATTGAAGAATAAATATTGAGGAATAAGGAATGAGTAATAAGGAATGAGTAATGAGGAATAAGGAATAATGAATAAGGACTAAGGAATAATGAAAAAGGATGGAAAAAAATAGAAATGTTCTTTTATAATATCATTTCTGTGATGAAAGGTTGCGGATCTGCATAAAGTGTAGAAGAAGGTTGAGTGGTAAATGAGGAGGAAAATTGTATTTGGTCCGATGTGACCAAGGTTCGGGGTTTGTAAGTTCTCCGGGTCCGTGTTAACATACAGAGAATGGAAAGAATTGTTGGTTATTGTAGGAAAGTACGCAGAGTTTTCTCATCCTTACAGCTCCTGTATTCTGCAGTAGTAGGTTCAGGTTCTCACAATATTGGGATATTTTACACAAACCTTATCTCCTCCATACCTAACCTGCCAACCAACCACAAAACTAAACAAACCAACCAACTCAATATCCAACCCAATCTCAAAACTAACAAGCAAACAGTTAAAGTAACCTTGTAAACCAATCAAATACAATAGCAAAAAATCGACTAACATTTACATAGTTAAACAAACCACCAAGCAACTGCCTAATCAAATTTGAAACCAACCTAATATATAAATATATATATTTAACTAACCAATCAAATATTTAACTGTCAACTTTTAAGTTAACCAATCTAATATTTAGCCAACCTACCAACTAATCAAATATTTAGCTAACCAATTAAATATCTAACCAATCAATCAAATATCTAACTAACCAATCAAATATAAATTCAACCAATTAACTAATCAAGTATTTACCCAACCAATCAAATATCTAACCAACTAATCGAAAATCTAGCCAACCAATCAAATATCTAACCAACTAATCGAAAATCTAGCCATCCAATCAAATATCTCACAAACCAATCAAATATACATTCAGCCAATCAATTATTTAGCAATCCAACCAATCAACAATTGGACCAAACAACAAACCCGTCCATCAACCTAAAACTACTTTAAGACCTTACTATACTATCAAATTACCTACCTAATTTTACGAAACATAATAACTAAAAATTTAATTCTTGTATTTTCCGTGTTTACTGGTAGTTTCCACCTAACTCATTAATCATCTTTTATACACTTTTCATACTTTTCATACTTTTCATACTTTTCATACTTTTCATACTTTTCATACTTTTCATACTTTTCATACTTTTCATACTTTTCATACTTTTCATACTTATCAAACAAATCGTGCTTTCCAAAACACTGATTTTAACTTAACATGAAAAAAAATATTGGTTTTTGCATTTTGTTTACTCGTCAACTTTGGTTCTAAATAGATTATTGAACAATTTGTTAGGATGGAAATCAAAATAATAGTAGTTAAGTGCTTTAAATGTGTCCTTTTCTTAATTTGTAGAGAGTGCTAGTTTTAATTTTCCCAAATTCTCAAAAATAACGATAACTGTGTCCCGCGGGTGGGATGGGATGGGATTGGTTTGTGTTGGGATATGTTGTTAATGTGATGGGATGGGTTTCGTTGGGATGGGTTACGTTTGGCTGGGATGGAATAGGACGGGTTAGAACCTATTTCATGTCATTTTTAGAACTATTAGAGGACTAATTAACCCGAATCTTTTGTGATCTTTTGTGGGCAAATTTTAGAGAAAAATATAATCCATAGAATCTAATCCAACTCCATTAAAGGTCAAAATAGAGGACAAAATAATCCGTAGCATGTCTTCCATGTCCTTGTTAGGACTAGTAGAGAACAAATAATCAGTAGATCCTATTCAATATCCGTTACAGAACCAAAAGAGGACAAAACAATCCATATATGTCCTTTGTTGGACTAATGTAGGACAAAATAATCCGTAGAATCTATTCCATGTTCTTCAAAGGAAAAGAAAAGGACAAAATAATTCGTAGAATTTATTCCTTGTCAATGGGACAAATATAACAATAATATTTTTTAGGACAAGATAATTATTTACATCGACCTTAGTCAGACTAGATGAAAGTTGCAGTAGTATAATCACTATAAATGATCTCAATCATATTCTTCATTCATCTTGGTTGATTTTCTACTTTTATTCAGGACTTCAGGAATGAGGAATAAGGAATAAGGATTGAAGAATAAATATTGAGGAATAAGGAATGAGTAATAAGGAATGAGTAATGAGGAATAAGGAATAATGAATAAGGACTAAGGAATAATGAAAAAGGATGGAAAAAAATAGAAATGTTCTTTTATAATATCATTTCCGTGATGAAAGGTTGCGGATCTGCATAAAGTGTAGAAGNCCCTCCCCGGGGTAGTTAGCTTTTACAACAATATCATATTCATTATATTGTAAATTCAGGAAAGTGTCTAAGTTTTCTTAAACCAATGCAGAATTTCTCAGTTTGTAGTTTGTTAAAAAATATATTAAACTGGAATCTTTTCCATTATCTACATAGTACAGTCTGGAGTCTAGTTTATAGGGTTTTAATTTAGCTCTTTTTCTACAGTTTCTTCTTGGTGCAGTGGTGTAGGGGAGCTTAGGTTTAGCAGTAGTAAACTAGATTTATCTGTAGTAAACTAGGTTAAGCTGTAGTAAACTAGGTTTAGTTGTAGTAAGCTAGGTTTAGCTGTAGTAAGCTAGGTTTAGCTGTAGTAAGCTAGGTTTAGCTGTAGTAAACTAGGGTTAGCTGTATAGTAAACTAGGTTTAGCTGTAGTAAGCTAGGTTTAGCTGTAGTAAACTAGATTTAGCAATAGTAAACTAGGTTTAGTTGTAGTAATTTAGGTTTACCTTTAGTAAACTAGGTTTAGCTGTAGTAAACTAGGTTTAGCTGTAGTAAACTAGGTTTACCAGGAGTAAACTAGGTTTAGCTGTAGTAAACTAGGTTTAGGTGTAGTAAACTAGGTTTAGGTCTAGTAAACTAGGTTTAGCTGTAGTAAACTAGGTTTAGCTGTAGTAAACTAGATTTAGCAATAGTAAACTAGGTTTAGGTCTAGTAAACTAGGTTTAGCTGTAGTAAACTAGGTTTATGTGTAGTAAACTAGGTTTAATTGTAGTAAACTAGGTTCAGCTTTAGTAAACTAGGTTTAGCTGTAGTAAGCTAGGTTTAGCTGTAGTAAACTAGGTTTACCTTTAGTAAACTAGGTTTAGCTGTAGTAAGCTATGTTTAGCTGTAGTAAACTAGGTTTAGCTGTAGTAAACTAGATTTAGCAATAGTAAACTAGGTTTAGTTGAAGTAAACTAGGTTTACCTTTAGTAAACTAGGTTTAGCTGTAGTAAACTAGGTTTACCTGGAGTAAACTAGGTTTAGCTGTAGTTGACTAGGTTTAGGTGTAGAAAACTAGGTTTAGGTCTAGTAAACTAGATTTAGCTGTAGTAATCTAGGTTTAGCTGTAGTAAGCTAGGTTTAGCTGTAGTAAACTAGGTTTAGCTGTAGTAATCTAGGTTTAGCTGTAGTAAACTAGGTGTAACTGTAGTAAACTAGGTTTAGCTGTAGTAAACTAGGTTTAGCTGTAGTAATCTAGGTTTAGCTGTAGTAATCTAGGTTTACCTTTAGTAAACTAGGTTTACCTGGAGTAAACTAGGTTTAGGTCTAGTGAACTAGGTTTAGCTGTAGTAAGCTAGGTTTACCTTTAGTAAACTAGGTTTAGCTGTAGTAAACTAGGTTTAGTTGTAGTAAACTAGGTTTACCTGGAGTGAACTAGGTTTATCTGTAGTGAACCAGGTTTAGCTGTAGTAAACTAGATTTGCCTTTAGTAAACTAGGTTTAGCTGTTGTAAACTAGGTTTAGTTGTAGTAAACTAGGTTTACCTTTAGTAAACTAGGTTTAGCTGTAGTAAACTAGGTTTACCTTTAGTAAACTAGGTTTAGTTGTAGTAAACTAGGTTTACCTTTAGTAAACTAGGTTTAGCTGTAGTAAACTAGGTTACCTGGAGTAAACTATGTTTAGCTGTAGTGAGCTAGGTTTAGCTGCAGTATGCTAGGTTTAGCTGTAGTAAGCTAGGTTTAGCTGTAGTAAACTAGGTTTAGCTGTAGTAAACTAGGTTTACCTTTAGTAAACTAGGTTTAGCTGTAGTTCACTAGGTTTAGCTGTAGTAAACTATGTTTAGCTGTAGTAAACTAGTTTTAGGTCTAGTTCACCACTAGGTTTAGCTGTAGTAAACTATGTTTAGCTGTAGTACACTAGATTTAGCAATAGTAAACTAGGTTTAGTTGTAGTAAACTAGGTTTACCTTTAGTAATCTAGGTTTAGCTGTAGTAAACTAGGTTTAGGTGTAGTGAACTAGGTTTAACTACAGTAAAATAGATTTAACTGCTGTGAACCTATTTTAAGATTAAGTTTTTGTATTTTAAACCTGTATTTTGCACCTACAACGAGACTTCTGTTGAAAAGTTCATTCTTAGTTTTAAATCATATATTCCAAGGGGTGAAATTTTGCAAGTTTAAGTCTTGAAACTAGAAAAGTTTTTAGATTTCTGTATGCCAAGTACCCATCCTGAATCTCAAACAGAACCCCAGGTTTTGTGTTAGAAAACGCACATGGAAAAGATATTTAATTTCAGAAATTTTATTTCGCAGTCGGAGAAGACTAAACTGATGCCAACTCTAAGAATAGCAAGGAGAACTGATCACTTCTAGCTCCGCTGCCCAGAGTAATCCCCCTGAAACCCCAAAACCTATAAAATGTGAATTGTGATCATTTTAACCCTAGTACAAGGGGGGGAGGCAGGGAACTCCCATGGTTACCGAATATTAAGGGACTCGGAGTGATACACAGGTTTTGAAGGACGAGCTGTCTGCTCTTTAAGTCTCCGTGGGCTTTTAAAGTCCTGATCAATCAAAGTTTAAGAAGACATATTCTACAAGTAAGTAAAAATTAGATCATAATAGATTAAAATACTTTGAGCTGTTTAATATTTTTTACCTATTTTTCTTTCTATATTTAAAATAATAACAATAAAAAGTTTCCCAGGTTTTCTTGATTTAGTTGATAATTTAATTCTTTTTCTTGATTTAGTTGATAATTTAATTCTTTTTTTTTAATCGTAATTCTTTAAACGAGATAATGAAATCCTGGTTATAAAGTGGGTTGACATAATTCGGAATAAGGCCAACAAAAGGAGAAAAAACAGCTTTCTTTATATTATTAATTGTATATTATTTTTTAACATTATTCCTTGAGATAAGAACTTAAAAACTGTCGCCTGATTTAATGTAATTTTTTATATTTAAAGATATTTTATTAAAAGTAACTACAAACTTAAAAAAGGTTCATTATTATTTAAAATAATTTACATTATTTTCTGAGACAAAATATTTGTTTTTTTCTATGCAAATAATTTAAATATCGTCCCTTGTAATGTGGATTTACATAAATAGTTTTCGTACATTTTCAAATTAGTTCATTTATATATATTTCAGTTTTTAAACTTTACATATTGTTAAAAAAGAAGAAAGAAGAACAATATATACTTTGCGTGTCTGTTTGAATCCAATAAACGTCAAATGGCTGAACAGATTGGGCCCAAAATATATGGCTGGTCGAAATTGTTAAATTTTGACCGGGAAAAAATGTCGACATTTATTATTTTTGAAAATCCTCCAAATTTTACAGAAATTCTGAAATATTTTTTTAATGTGACGATGGAAAAGAAATCAGCATTTAAAATGTGGTTTGACTGTTAAACATAAAATACAAGCAAAAAAATATATATTCTTCAAAAATAACACAATTGCAGTTGCATAAAAATATATTTATCCTTCCAATTTTCTATGTTTATTCACGAGGAACAACATTTGGTGGAATTTCCAGCATAAACAAGTTTTTATTTTAAATATATAAATACTAAAATTTTGAATTCAAAATATCAGAGATGTTTAAATTTTTAACTGCATTCGCTTTTTTATTCTTCTTTTATACAGGGGGACTGAGNGGGGGGGGGTAACAAATCATAATATCACATCCTCGTAAAAAATATTCGCAATGTTTTAAGGGTAAAAATTTGAAAGTTTAAGTCCAGATTTGATGATATGATGTACAAACGTACATACACACAGACAAACATAGACTATTACTTTATAAATAAAGATGCAGAAGATGTTTTTTTCCATAATCCAGGCGTGTATATTATCTAGAATAAAAAATGGTCATGAAAAAGCAAGTTTTTTTCATCTTTTAATACTTTTTACACAAAAACTCATTTATTTTCCCCATCTGGGGGGGGGGGATTTTAAATGATTTTTCATGAAAATGTGGACCCCTGCTTTAATCATCCGCCTTGTTTTATGATTGTTTATGTTACTATATTGTATTTAGTATGAAAGTAATGAATATAAAGGTTCTAATTTAGAAATTATAGAAACATTAATAATAAATACAAATATTGGTTAATTTTTCCTTAATCTCCTCTCTACAATGATTTATTGAGGATTAACAAACTTTTAGTTATGAAAACTTATTTCAAATCTAGAAATGATTTTTTTATATGCACTAGCTACAGTGCCCAGCGTTGCCTGTGCAATTTCAAAAATGTCAAAAATAATTAGCCTATGTCACCCCCAGGGTTACCCACGTCTTCCCTAAAAGAAATTAGCCAATTTAGTCCAGCTGTTTGGCCAGCTATAGCTAACATATATATATATGTAGCGAAGAGCTTTATTATATGTATTTACTATTTACCTGTTCCATTTCTTACCTTTCACTGCCGAACTCATGTATTTGAATATTTTTGGTCAAATACAAAAATATAGGATTTTTCCCGCAATGTTTTCTATTGCGCCATTCCATTACGTCACTTCTCTACTCCTCTTATCCTTCCAAACTCTTTTTTATCCTTTTTTATCTTCCTTATCTTTCACCTTCTTTTCTGTATCCTTCTTTTTCATTCCCAATGTGCCCCTACCCTTCCATATCTTTCCATACTCTTCCCGATCTTTTTCAGCCCCTGTGGTCCGTTCTCACCTTTTCTCTCTCATCAATCCCTATCCTTCCCGTCCCATAGTCCGTCCCAACCTTCCTTTTCTCTCTCATCAATCCCTATCCTTCCCGTCCCATAGTCCGTCCCAACCTTCCTTTTCTCTCTCATCAATCCCTATCCTTCCCGTCCCTAGTCCGTCCCAACCTTCCTTTTCTCTCTCATCAATCTCTATCCTTCCCGTCCCTAATCCGTCCCAACCTTCCCTTTCTCTCTCATCAATCCCTATCCTTCCCGTCCCTTGTCCGTCCTGTCATTTCCATCATACCCTTTCCTTTTCGTATATATAGTCCGTTCCAATCCTTCCTTTTCCTCTCCCTATCATTCCATATTCTTCTGGTCCCTAGTCCGTCCCTATACCCTTTCTTTCCTCTCCCCATCATTCCATATCCTTCCCGTTCCAAGTCCGTCCCTAGTCTTATCTTTCTCTCCCATACTCTCCCATAACTCCTTATCCTCCCCGTTCCTAGTCCGTCCCTAGCCTTATATTTTTCTCCCATACTCTCCCATAATTCCCTATCCTTCGCGTCCCTTCCATCTCTTTCTGAATTTCTATTAAGTGTTCCTGTTTATGAAAAATTGACCTATATTTTCCAACCCATGGTTTCTATTGCGTCAATTTTATTTCTTTGTTACAAATAATCAAACTTTCTTTTCTTCTCAACACAGTACATACAGTGTGTCCCACCAAACGTGACAGTTGGTAAATAGTTTTAAAAAAGCATTCTTCCATAATTTGTTAAGTTGTTTGATACCAAAAAGAATTATAAAAATATTATATGGCAGTCATGTAATTGTTAAATTGATTTTAAAGGAAAAGATTTGTTAACGAAATTAACTGCAAAAGTCTTTAATATCTAATACAGTATATGGAAGAAGACATTCAAAACCATTCACCAACTGTCATATTTTGTGGGACACCCTGCAGTTCATAGGGTGCAGGGGGAAATAGAGCACAAAGGGGGAAGTGAACAATGCAGAGAGGGGGGGGGGAATTAAGCTTAGAAAAGGGGATAGTATTCAGAATAGAAATAGAAAATAAACCCAAAACATTGTGTTATTATACAGGACTATATTTACGTTTTTTCTCAAGATGTTTGTAAAATAATTTAGAAAATGCACGAAATTTACCAAAAGGAAAATGTATCTTTTTTCTAGGATCAAATGAGAGTATAAAATTTTGTTAATTTTCTCCATTAAAATATATGAAATTCGCCAGGTGTCTAATAGCACAGATTTATGCCAAGTGTTGGGCACAAATGTTCTTATTTAGTTTTAAAACATTTTTTGATCTCAAGTTTTCCTTGATGCACGATGTAAACACTATTTTAAGGGGGACATGTTTTATTTGCTTTTTGTAAACCCTCTGTTGGGAACTAATGATTTTTACAATTTTGCCCCTATTGTTCAATGCTATAGTATAAAAAACCTAATGAAAAAGAAAGAAATATTTCTTTCCTTATAAAACAGAAATGAAAAAAATTACCCTAAACATTGAAATTTAAGATATTTAATTTGTTGATGCTTGGAAACTCTGGGAAAATTTTTTATTGATAGGAAATATTTTTTTTAAAAATATTATTTGTAACAGTTTAGATATCTAATCTGTTAAAAAACTCCCGTTTTTACTGTTCCTTGGCTCATATCCAGCTAGTTCTTAAATTAAATATAAGTTATAACCTAACCCAACATGAATACATGAATATATTTGTTTAATGCACTTCTGGTCAGTTCTATGAAGCCTAGAGAGTAAACCTTGGACAAAAACCCTAAAACACATTTCTTCCGTTTTTAACATTTATTTTGATTTATTTTGTAAAAAATACCTAAAATTTAAGTCCTATTCCAAAACTCCTAATCCATCTTAAAACTAAATCAACTTTTGAATACTTTGCTGATGCTAAAACACTAAGAAGACATCAGAATATTTTATACAGTGATATCCACAAACGATGAGACTTTAATTTCGACCAATGACTCGTTAAATATGACGATCTCTAGCTTGGTCTTCAGTCTCGAATTTAGCATTTTTAAATGATACATATCAAATGTTTTGGCAAAGAAAATAGAAGAATACATTTGCAGGAATTGAAGAATGTCAGACAAAGTCTAAATACATTCCGTACGGTCGTCTCTGAAGTCTCATCCTTTGTGGGTAACCCTGTACCTCCAATTCATAGTTTCTCCTGCTTGGTTCTACAAAGTGACATAAATTGTCAATTCTAAGCTAATGTAATTCTTGAAACTTTGTCCCCCTGGAAAATGTTTAATTTACAGAACATAATATATACAATTCTACATGATTTGAGAATACTTTTAAATAAAATATTATTCGGTAAAAGGATAAATCTCTTTTGTGGAAAAGTTTTTTTCCCGGTAAAGTTAGTCAAACAAATGCAATTGGTTCAGATTATCCTTATTAACCTTTATATATTGACTAGCTTGGGAAACCCAGCTTTACCTGGAAACTAAGCTTAAACAACTGACATTATGAATTTTTTTACCATACCAAGTTTGTAGCAAATCGGTCAATGTGGTTTCTGAGTTCTGATTGGACATACAAACAAACAAAGATTGATACTTTAAAAAATAATGAAAACAATAATTTTTGCTCTTGAATTAATTAACTACTAACTTAAAAATTTACATTTAAAAGTAAAACCAACTTCGGAGAAATTTTCCGTCATTGTTTCAAACTAGAGTTTTTGCTTCTTGCTCTTTACCCTTTATATCCGGCTTAGAGAAATCTTTATAGACATTTAGGTTGGTAAAGGGTAGAAGGTTAAGTTCAGGTCATAAACCAATGAGAAGTTTTATTGCTAAAACTGTATTATGTAATCTCTCTCCTCCAGGAACCCAGGGTTTAGAGGGTTGGAGAAATAAGAAAATGCACGAAAATGTAGATTGTACAATGCAGTATAGTGTTAGGTGTACGGTTAAAAGTTTAAAGTGAAGTACAACGTTATATAAATAGTGTACTGTCAGAGTTAAGTGTAAAATGAAGTTTACACTGTACACTACAGTATACAGTTCAACATATTACAGTACAACAGTGTTCACTGTACACAGAAACAGTGTACCCTCAACATTACACTACAAAACGCCTGTAAAGATTATTTTATACTAAATAAATATTGTTCGTCTTTAACTTGTCATGTTTAATGGACGCAATGTAGTTCAATTCTTGGCCCTGCCTTCTAAGTTTTATGAAGCCAAGCAAAGCAAACATTTGGAAATGAACGCCAATTTTATCCAGTAAATAGAATTATTTATGCTCTTATTACGCTTCTTTATTTTTTGATTCAAGTTCTCACTATTTGAATTTAGGGTGAAAAAGTCATTCAGATTTATCTTTACTTTTTTCTTCTATATTCATCTCGAAACTAAGAGACGATTAAAAAGTCTTTCATAAATGGTGAATGACAGATAGTTCAAAGTTTATTGAGCTTTTCAAAATGTTTTCTACCTCCTTAATATTTTGTGTAATTAACGGAGAAATCAAAAATCTATAAAAAATGTATTTTACTTTTAAAAATGAAATTTGGACAAATTAATTAAAATCTCTGTCTGTTCAAAAGATACTAATGGCAGACCACATTTTGGAAATCCCGAGACAAGTAGTTTTTGCTCTGAATTGATCTAACTAGAATACTTCTAAAATTGTATTCTATATTCACGTAAAAATGCCGCGTGTATCAAAGACGATGTTTTTGGGACACTCATCTACCGGATTTATATTCAAATGCTTCATCTGTTTGTGAGCTGGAATCTGTTTGTGAGCTGGAATGGCTTCTATTTGGCTCTTCTCTCTCCTCTTTCCATTTAAATTCAATTTTCAAATGTGTATTTCTTCAAATTCAATTTTTCTTAGAGAAAAGTTTTGGATTCTCTGTCTTTAAGAAAAGTTATTCAAATACAGCTTTCTGCATATTTGCAGCAAAATAATGCTGTTATTTATAAAGTTATCATTTCGTTGATGCATTGAGGAAAATATGTGACCTGAAATGGTTTAAAACTCCCCCACAGGCAAAAATCTGCAACTATTTGTATTAATGGTTTTAGGAGGAGGTTATACAATGTTATTGTACAGGGTTACTCATAAAGGATGATACTTTATGGACGACCATAACTCTCTAGGTATTCTGCCTTGAATATATAGTAAATGTCAGGTATTTTAAATTATTTGGCAAAAAATCAGCAATTGTTTCAAACTGCATGGAGCTTTCAACGTAAGAAATTTGAGCTAATCATCTTCACACAGTCCGTCCAGTCGTCTTGGAAGTCTCATCCTTTGCAATCAAAAAAAATTTCACTAATTTTTTTGGATCAACTTTCAAAATTAATTTGACTAAAATCGGGCTGTTTTTGGGGGTGGGGGGGGGTCAGTGAAGTTTATTGGAGGTTTTGGATTTCATCATTACAAGACATTTCTTTTCATCCAAATCGAAATAAAAGGTTTGTTTTCATTTTACTGTGACGTACTCCAAAACAAGTTTTATTGGGAACTAAAGATTGTAAAAAATGTAAAACCAATAAAGAAGGTTAACAACTCAAAATAAGAAAGCAACATAGAATAAAGAAGCAACATAAATGACCTAAAATAAATAAATAAAAGGTTCAGTATACAGTGGCGTAAATAGTGGGGGTTATTGGGGTTATTTACCCCCCCCCCCCCCCTAGAATCCTGGGGGTAATTACCACCCCCTAGGATCCTGGGTGAATCCCCCCCTAGAATGGTTTTAAGTCAACATCTTCTAAATGATTCTAAATTCTAAAGTAAAAGTCAATATCATTACAATTAGATGTTTTTTTTAATAGAAAAGAAAGGGTATGGGCAATGAAGAATAAATTTTTACATCTAATTAATGTCATTTCCATATTAGATTTATTTAAGATCTTAACATACTACATTGACGACAAGAAAATTTTAGAAATTAGAAATTAGAATATAAACAAAGACAATATTTTCTCAAAGTTTTGCTGAGTAGCTTTTCTAAAGATTTAAAAAGTAACATCTTTTTCCTCTTAGAGTAAAACTATTTTGTATGTTACTTAAAATAAATTCATTGTTTTTACAGATCTTTGTAGTTAATGTAAAATGAATGACTGTAATGAAGGATATGAAACAAGGTGAAAGCTGAAAGGTAGAAAAAGAAGCCTTTATTTGATGGAGTTTGTAAATGCCAGAAATGAGTGCAGAAAATGCAAATCAAACCCAACTAAAACCAATAATTACAAAAAATTTACCCCACCCCCCTACATAATCCTTATTTACGCCCCTTGTGACAGTATATTAATATTTTTATGAGTTTTATCAAGTATGAAACGAGTCAGCTGCACAGTACAGATTTTTAGGGGACCACCGTATTCTTTAATAAAGTTTGTTGTTTAGAATTAGTATTGCAGCAGACTATGTTAGGAATGTAATATTAGATATTGCAGTATAAACTTCTATCCAGCACATGGATTCTATACTAACAACATCAAGGGTTATCCCTAAAAAGTTGGTGAAGTCGTAAGGGCGGGGGCGGGGGGAAAGGGCGGGTCTGCAGAAAAGTTTGACCGGAATACCCTCAACTATGCTTTCAATGAGTTCTGCAGTAATTTGCAGTACACTGACCGGAGATATATGTAGCGTTTAGTGGAGAGTGGGAAAGGAAAATGTCAATTGGACAGAGAGTATTTGAAGGATCTTCAAACTTTACATTTTTTAAGTGGTACGATTAATTTGATAGAAACAATAACTATTTTGACTGAGCAATGACTGAGCACCCTTCCCCCCCGCGGCCCCCTTTAGTATATGGTTATTGTTTTAGGTTAGTTTTTGCAATCTAGAAGGGGGGGGGCTCAAATTGTTCCAGGAGGGGCTAACCCAAAAGAATTTGCCCTTCGGGCTCATTTTTAAGCTCACCCCTGGATTAAATCCTGAATACACCTCTGACTGGCCCCATAGCTAGAGAACATTTTTAAGTGTTAAGACTAGTTGCGTTTCTAATTCTTAAAATTGGGGATTTATTTTCAGAAAGAATCAATTCCTTTAAAAAGACTGTAAGCGTAATTTCAATTGACCCTCCATGCAAAGATGGCAATGCCAGATTCACAAAGGTGCCATTAAAAGTTTAGTTTGATCCAACATTAATTAGATATCAATGTTTATATCACTTTAAATTACGCTTACAGTTCCTTTAAGATCGAAGAACGTTTTTCTTTCTATCGATGTTGGTAAGGAGAAGGGGGAATGGGGGGTGGTTGGTTGGTTTTGGGGGGATGGTTGGGGGTGGGGGCAATTGATTGAATTCATATTGAGAAATGATTGAGAAGACTAGAGTCTGGGTTTCCCATTATATTTTGCTACTGGAGAAATCAATCTGGAAATAAACTTTCTTCACAGATAAAATTACTATTGTTGTTTTTAAGAAAGGAGCCAGATTCGAATGGTACCGTTGATAACGATTCAATTTGACGACCCCCGCCCCTCCCCCATGTAGATTTTTTTGCGTATTTTTCATGTCATGGAGACCTAGAGAAAAGCTATCAATATGGATTGAATAATATATGCATTGAAAAGAATTCAGTTTTTGTCACAACCCCGATGTCGTAGACCTTATATATTTCAAACTATGCATTTTTTAAAATCTATTAGTCAAAGATTAAAATATTAAAGGTTTACTCCATCAAGTTGCAAAAATATAGGGATGAGAACATTTGAGTTTGTGGCAATAACTCAATTTCTTCGACCGTGGATATGCATATATTTTTATTCCTAGAAATTTAGAAATTTAGACTTTTTTTAAAAGATGACTTTTTAGGTTTATTTATGTTTTATGATTTATCTATCTGACAGAACCATTAACAATATTGCAGAGCCAGACTTTTAATTCTCTGAGTCTATTAATGAACATATTTACTATTTTATCAAGCTCATTAATATCCACCATCTTTCAGACACATCATAATAAATAGAAAAATGACTTTTCTCTTTTTGCATTTTGTGAATTATGTTTTGTAAATCACGCACAACCAACGTACAAGGAACATGACAACACGTTTGACAAAGTATGCAGTAGAAATCTATCCTCTTTGAAAATTGAAAATTTTCAACTGTGGTTTCTCTATAAAGTGACCTGTGCAGTTCTCCGTCAGAAAAAATGGAAGATATTGTCGAAATTGATTGATCAGAGCTGGAAACTTTAATCCCGACTGCTTAATCCGAATATCCAATGTGGACACTTTTAATTTCTTGCTTAATCCACTCTTTTTACAGAAAACTGAAAACCGTTTTTTTCAAAATTATAGAGTCCCTCCCGTCTCTGTATAATATTAATCTTAATAAAATGAGATAACTTTCATTAAATGGCGCACAAAATTTCATATTTCCCGGGTTCTGATACTCCACTCTTTGGTTGAATTTTATTCACTTTTCAGGATACAAACACAAGATTAGGTTAGTCCTGAGATTACGAAAAAGAGAGGATCAAGCAGCATTGATCTCGATATCCTCCATGCTCCATTCTAAAGTTTTCAGCTCTGATCATAGTTTAAAGAGAGTACCGTTGAATGAAAGGTCACAGAATTACAACGGCTTATTCTTTAAGTCCTGTGGTTTCTTTTCAAAAACTTTATTGATCAAAAATATAAACGAGAAATATTGACAATTAATCTACACGAGGTAGAAGGGTGATTACAAAAAAAGACTATTATGGGCTATGGCATAAGTGTAGTTTTGATTAAGGGAATCAAAAAAAATTAATTTTGCAAAATTTGGGGGGGGGGAGGATGTATGAGAGATCGTATGAAAGGTACATTTAAGGCTAGAATAGGCTGTACATCTTGTATTCTACAATTAAAATAAGAAAATGGACAAAAATCCCTGTGGTTTCTAATGAGAACATTTTCTCATCTCTCTTAAAGGTTAAATCGGCGTGAAACGCAAACAAAGCTTTCTAGATTTTATCTAAAATTGTCTCACTGTAAATATATCTAGTTATACAATCATGTACCATACACAGTGCCAACAACTAAGAAAAGAATTCAAATGACAGGTCGTCTTCAAGGCATCATTATAGTTTCAGTAGAAGTAAATATTTCCATTTACTGTTATAGCGCCGACATAAGGATTTATCTCTAATTGGATGATTAAATAGATAAAATTAAAGATGTTACCGCCATGCAATTATTATTGGTTCAGAATAGACACCAAACACATGGCTGAACCCTGATTGGATCATGCGCTAATGCACCCGGCGGGCCGGCTTACTATGGTGGCATAATTGATATATCAGCCATTAAAATCAAAATCCGTAACAAAGTTTTTACTAGCTTTTGAACGATGACTTAAATTCCGCATTCATTTGTTCTTTACAAAAATGATCCTGAAACCAACATTTAGAATTTAAAATTTTGAAGTATCTTAAGAAAAGAAATTGAGTCTTTGCCACAACCTCTGAATTTCTTATCCCCATATCTTTGCAAACCAATGTCGTAGACCTTAGATATTTCAAATTATAAACTCTGTTACACCACAAGGTTGCAAAGATATAAGGATTAGACAGTTTTAGTTTGTGGCAAAGACTCAACTTGTGTAGTCCTTCTAAATTGACAAGTCTTATAGGGACTGTATAGCACTGTAATCTTACTTGGTGTAAATGTTAGTCAATCAAGCTATCCCATGCAGAATATGTTCAAATAGTTTACAAATTGTCGTAGAAGTTGGTTAATTAAGAACTCATAAGACTATTTAATTGTATAGTACGCCCATTTCATTGGCGTACTTAAACCTACTGTTGGTGGTTTAGATTTTAGACGCCATTGTTGATGTTTACATTGTCAAACTTTTTTCCTTGAACTCTTATTTGGGATTGTTTATTATTTAAATCCAGGGACCCTCCAATTATAGAGCGGCACGGAGATATCAATGATTTCTCTTCTAAAAATGGTTATTTCGAATTTTGGTTTCTCAATAAAGTGACTTCACAGAAAAAACTGAGTAAATTGTCAGAATTTAACATTTTCCAGTTAGAATAATGACATTTCTATACACAGGCTTAAAGGCCGGGTACCGTTGTGAATGGGGTATTGACCTCTTTAAATGGAGGGTCACTTACTGCATTTACAGTCCCTTTAAGTTATGCATTCTTAATACAATAATTCATATAATTTATAACAAAATAAACATTAGGAGGGGAAACCATTCTAAAGATGGAGGGAGGAATAATATTTTATACAACAGAAATATCCGGCCCTGTATTCATCTTAGATGACTCACACAGAGAATCTTTAGAGACTATATACTATAGATATATTAGGAAGTATGATTTTATGCATCTTTCACGAGGCTTCTTTTACCCGGTTTTATTTTCAAATTTCAGGGGTAAATATATTTTCATATTTCAGGGGTAGATATATTTTCATATTTCAGGGGTAGATATATTTTCATATTTCAGGAGTAGATATATTTTCATATTTCAGGAGTAGATATATTTTCATATTTCAGGGGTTAATATATTTTCCTATTTCAGGAGTAGATATATTTTCATATTTCAGGGGTTAATATATTTTCCTATTTCAGGGGTATATATATTTTCATATCTCAGGAGGGTAGATATATTTTCATATCTCACGAGTTGATATGTATTTTCATATTTTAGGGGTAAATATATTTTCATATTTCAGGAGTAGATAAATTTTCATATTTCAGGGGTAGATTTATTTTCATATTTCAGGGGTAAATATATTTTCATACTTCAGGGGTTGATATATTTTCATATTTCAAGGGTTGATATATTTTCATATTTGACTGCTTCTCTTTATTTCCATGTTTATGTGTATTCCAGGCGGTTTGAACAATCTTTGTTAGACATTTTTTTAAAATGGGAAGTCGTCTTAATTGTATTGATATAAACGACGACGACTGTATTTTATGAGTATTTAGCACTTCTGAAACATCAAAAACACATTGCACTTGCGTGTACGATTGTAAATGGTAAATAAGTCATTGATTAGGTTTAAACGTAAAGAAAACTTTCATGTTGAACCTCAATCAATATGTTTTCAACATATTTTATTTAAAACTTCATACTCTCTTGTCATACTTCATACTTCATATTTTTATTTTCAAAATTCCTCTCCAAGGATGAGAAACTGTAATGACGACCGAAGTTCGGAATTTATGAATAATGCGAGCTAGTTAAACTTATTAACTCTGCTAGATTATCTATCTCTATATATTCATAAATTCTCATCTTAGGATATCACTATCACCACATAGCCGGCCAAACGGCTGGACCGAATGGGCTGAAATTTTTTGTGGACACTCATTGGAGGCCGAGAGGGTGTTATAGGCTTTAAAAAATCGAAATTTTTATTTTTTTCTTTCTTTTTAATAATTTTTTTCTATTTTTTTCACGGGCAACTGCGGGCACTTCAGCTAGTGATTTATAAATAAAGGGATTTAAAACCGTACAGTCGTCCTTGAAGTTTATGAGAATTCTTGAGCCAGAAATTAACTAATTACTCTCCTCATACTTTAATGTTATACACCGTATATCTTTGCTACTTGGTGTCTATAGACCTATGAATTCTGGTCAAAAAGCTAAAGTTTAAAATATCTAAGGTGTACACAATCAGGTTACAGACATAAAGGATAAGAAAATTAGAGTCTGATGTTAGTGTTCAGTTTCTTAAAAAGAAAAATATGTACAAAATTTACTATATTATACATATATAAAGTTTTAACCTCCGTTTGTTTGTCAGATCATAACTCATGAACCCCTTGACCGATTTGCCTCAAACTTTGTTTGGGTAACTCGGTAACAACGGGAATTTTCTTGGCTTTGTTTTAAGATTCTAAATTCAGTGGGTCCGCTTTAATATGGAAAAGTAGCTAAAACTGTAATTTACGACCAAGTGCGGGTAAACGGTGGGAGTAACTATGAGTACCCTGGGCAACGCTAGTATATAATAAACAAACAAAATAGTCATATTTAAAAGCTTGAATTCGGTTTCATGAACAATTCCATTTCTTAACTTTTGGACTCTCTGTAGGATTAAGTTTGAATTTCCTCCCGTTGGGTTTAATCCTTTAATTTTGAAGAAGATATTTCCAACTTCAGACTGGTTTTGTAAGTGCATTAAATTGTATAAAAAATGCTTGTCATACAATTCCATCTCTAGATAAACGGAGATTATGTTGTAAACAAAATATAAAGGATTTAAAATAAGTTTTTTATCCCATTTACAGAATCTTTTTTTTCTTCATTATTTCCACCCTAACAATAGAAGCTGATTTAATCGTAAACCATGTTTTTCTAAACATCAAACTTTATTCCAATATTTGTAAAAAAAAAACTGTGTGAAGGTTCTAAATGAGACTATAAAACTATTCGAAATTAATTTCTTCTATTTGTTCCCTTAAGATATATATCCATAGATAAATATCTATGTATATATCTCGATACCTCGAAATTCGTAAATTAGAACAAGAAAATCTGCGAAATTTTCTGTTTTATACTGTTTTTGTTTTATCAAATCATGTCTCTTAGTTTGATTTTGGGTTTGTTTGCACCTAACAAACTTCAAAACGGCCGAACCGATCGGATTCAATGATATCACTCCAAATTCACAAAGAAAGAAAATGTGCGAAATTTGAATGTTTTTTGCTTTTTTAACGCCAAAGTCTAAACTGATAACTAAGCTGAAAAACAAAAAATTGTCAATTTTGTATGCTTAGGCTTAAATATATATAAATATATAAAATATAGTGTTATTAGAATGAATAGAAAGAGAGAATACCATCTATTTTAGGAAAATGGCTGACACTAAGATTTTAGTTTTACTATACAGATCCTGAATTAGTTTCAAACTAGAATTTATATTTATCTGACTGCTCCCCCCCCCCTCCTAGGCTACCCCTTACACACACATTTGTATATGCACAAAAAGGAAAAGAAACTAAAATAAAACCTTGGAATAATATTAGCTCCAAAGAACTTACAAAAGAAAGATTTTCTATGTATTTTTAGCAAGGTTTTTATTTTGGTAGTTTTATGTCAATAAAGGGGCGGTTCCCTGTTTTTTAACTGGTAATATAATAATAAAAATGTCGGGTCTGTCCTAGAGAATGCTTTTTTGGATAGGAAGGGTGGAGGGGGACAGGGGGGGGGTCCAAAATGTATTCTCTAGGAAATTACCAAAATGCTCAGCGCATGCTGCAGCCCGTATATTTGGTCATTAAGTGCACTGTGCAGTCATTTTTTAGCTTAGTTTATAGAACAAAAAAAATATCCAGTGTAATACAATTTCATTCTGTCATTGTCATGATTATTTGCATTAATGTTATGGCATGACAAAAATATAATTAGTTATAAAGCAAAACTGAAAAGTTGTCGAAATTTTTGCTCAATTTGTACAAAATGGATTATATCAGTTGCCTAAGAATTAAAATATGTAGAAATTATGTAATTCGACTATTTTCCAGGTATGTAGAAGTGTACAGGAACCAAGACCTTGATAACTATCCACTGTTGTTAGCTGGTGGTTTACCAAAATTCTGTCCAATTTTGGCAGATTTTTCCCCTCGTTCCGCGCATTTCAGTTCATGGGACAACCGCGCCAGAGTTTCCGACTGTTCCTCAGCTGTGAGCAGGGGTTCATTCGGATGTTTCCCAGATTTCTTCAGTAGCTTGTTTTTTTGCAACCCTCTTTTTTTTTACAGGAAAGTTATCATCTCAAACATAAAATTTCACTATTCTATAAGATGAAAATAAGGAATTGAGTCTTTGCCACAAACTTAAATTTTCTAATCCCTCTATCTTTCGCAACCTGATGGTGTAAACCTTAATATTTCCAACTTAGATTATTTTATGTAACAGAATAAATAGCTTCAAATATCTAAGGTCTCCGACATTGGGCTGCAAAGATATAGTGATTAGAAAATCAGAGTTTGTGGCAAAGACTCAATTCCTTTGCAAGTAGCTTAAAAATCAACATTTTAAGTGAAATAGGTCTATTTTCATTAAACAGTGGTTTTTTCATGTACATTATACCATTTATAATCATAACTTGAGTCTTTCAGTCGTACTCCACAGTCTTTATGTAAGAGTAAGATAAACTGAGTTTGAATTGTGGAATTGTATAATTATATTGGTTATTATGCTTGACAGATAGATATTTTCCGAATAAATCATTGTATGAAGTAAATACTAAAATACAAACATACGACTAATAGTTTCGAATAAGTCCAGGTAAAAGCTTCCATACTTCGGAACAACTCTAAAAAATCTAAATTCTTTATCTAACCAGATGATACTTTTTTTGTAGAGGGTTTTGTAGTGGTATCTATACCAAGCCTCAGGATAAATATGACCGAGGTTTGTAAACCACTATCCTGGCATCAGCCTAGCTCACGTAGTTTAACAAGTAGTTTAGGGAGGTCGTCTTCAACTCCCGTCTAGAATATATTAATAGAACAATGGTTAAAAAGAAGAAGGATGAGCCGGATGATCGGGGGCCAACATCCTTGTTCCTTTTTACGCCGACCAGCCCGGTGCGCCGGCTCATGACCTGGCTGGTCAACTGGCCTCCCTTCGAGTGGATAATTATCCTGACCATCATGGCCAACTGCGTGGTGATGGCGCTGGACGACAAGCTGTCCAACAACGACAAGTCAATTATGTCTATCAAACTGGTAAGAAAATTGTAATTTTAGTTATTTCCCTCCTAACCCCTATGCACAAGAATCATAGTTTGGGTTAATATAATTCTATCCCCTAAAATGCCGCCAACTATTTCAAAGATCAAAGACTATTGTAAAGTGGTCTGATTAATGTCAATAAATTCTGATTCTTTGTGAATATCACTGTATACAATCTGTGGAAAAGTACAACTTTCTCCTAAAATTAATAATCAATAGTCATAGTATTGTGTGTCTGGGTAGATAACCTCATTGTAAACTAAAATATTTTAGGATTCAATATTCCTTCAAAATTAAACATAGAACCAAGCACTTTATAGATTTAAAATATATGTGTGGGTTGTCATGTCTAACCAAGGGTCTGGCTATATTCTTTATTTGTATTGTTATATATATGGTAAATATGTCATTAATTAGGTTTAAACTTATAGAAAACTTTCCTCTTCAACCTCAATTAATATGGTTTTCAACATATTTTATTCTTGTCATACTTTTTTTTTAAGTCTTAAAAGTTACTGCATAGTTTTCAAATCCGTCTAGATCGTTGTAAAAGTGGCAAGTACAGCTAAAACATTTCAATTAAAGGGTGAAAAAAAACATTCAAAATTATTTAGCTTTCTGTTGTTGTAAAAACTAGTTTTTCCTCTACACTGTGTAATAAAATAATAGCAGAGTAATTATAAATATGGATATTAATAATAAAGGGTCCGCCTGTGTATGTATACATTACTTAGTAATATATCATATACTAGAATACATTTGGAATAACAAATATATCCCAATTACCCCATTTAAACTGTTTACATTGTACTTGCAAGCAGTAAATGTTTTAAACAATGCATGTTATTAACCTGCACAGTAAACATAAGCGATTCAAACATGTTTATTAAAGGGACTGTAAGCTTAATTTCAAGTGGCCCTCCATGCAAAGATGGCAGTGCCCGATTCACAACGGTAACCTTAAAAGCTTTGTCTGATCAAGTAGGTCGAATTAGATATCTATGTTGAAAGAAAATTTCAAAAAATGATTATTTTTAATTGTGGGTTTTCTTCAAAAGTGACTGTTTTCTACTGTTGGAAAACATCCGAATTTAGACCTATAAAAACTACAATACCTTCCACATTATTGATCAGATAAAGGTTTCAAGGGTAACGTTTTGAATCGGGCATTGTCATCTTTTCTCTAGAAATTACGCTTATAGTCCGTTGTAAGAAAGTTTTCACATATTTGAGCAAAAGGGAAACAACGTTAATTATCTCTTTGAATCGAGAAGACGACATAAGCCCAAATATACGAGTAAAATTTGAAAGTGTCATAGAATTTCTATATTTGTTTGTTGCCCTTGTTTTTAAAACGTTTGTTTTCTTCTCCCAATTAATAGATCCAGTAATCTAGGGGATATTCTTTTCTTCTTAGCAATAGGCAACCCAAGCAATAATGCTTGTATAGATATGGGATTATAATTTTTAATTGGACTGTATACGTAGTTTTATGTCGTCATCCAATCATAAAGTGACATGTCTGATTCACAACGGTACTTGACGATAGTATGATCGTAGTTTTAAATTGTAGTTACTATGAAGAGAAATTACCGGCGGATTTCTACAGAACAAATTGAAAAGTTCTCAGAATTGAACAATTTTCAAACAAGAAAAACGACGATATTATCCAAATTTTTTATCAGATAAAGGGAACCGTTGTAAATCGGGTAGATCCTTTCTTATGAAGGGTCAATTGAAATCACAACAAAGACATAAGTTAAGTGACAGTTAACCGGGGGTAGAGCTAGATTGTTTGGTTTTTGTTTAAAACCCTTAATTTTGTTCTTACCTAAAAATTCTGGCCCTTGCTATAGAATTGTGAGGTTGGATGAGTAAAAAATGGCGAACAATTTCCCTGTTAACCCGCCAAATGTATTTAAACTTTATCTCTATCGTAGGAGGAGCTGGAGTTGGTTTTCATGATCGTCTTCACTACGGAGATGTTAACGAAGATTCTAGCGTTGGGATTCATGCTGCACAAGGGAAGCTACATGCGTAATCCGTGGAACTTCATGGATTTCTTCGTTGTCACGTCAGGGTAAGCAAATCAGCTGATTCGGAAATCTTCGAAAGAACATTCTAGAATTTAAAAAAATTTTATTGTATATTTTCCTCAGTAAATTTTATATCCTACCACGTTGCCAAGGGTTTGTCAATAAGGCATTTATTTAGAACATCCATCATAATTACAGGCTTGGCACCGTTTAAACTTGCTAAGAGTTTCAGATTTATAAATTTAATTATTCATTTCCTTCAACCACTCAGTTCTCAAAAGCTCCTAAGAGTTTTAAAGCTATTCTTATTAGTTTCTTAATTCTTCTGTTGTATCAGGTTCCAAATTCCTATTCTATACAAGTTCTCAATCTTTTCCTTTCTTTAGGTTCCTAATTCTTCTTTGAAATTAGGTTTCCAATTCCTCTGTAAAATATAAGGTTATCAATTCCGCCCTTGTAGCGGGTTCCGAATTCCTGCCTTTTATTAGGTTCCTAATTCCTCCATTGTATAAGGTTCCTAATTCCTCCATTGTATAAGGTTCCTAATTCCTCCATTGTATAAGGTTCCTTCCTCCCCTTTCTATTAAGTTCCTAATTCCCCCCTGTTTCAAAGCGTCAAGTTCCCAATAACATGTATCGAATTCCCTATATATATTTCATATAATTCTTCCTTTCTGTAGATCTCTCTACCTTGAGAACTTTCAGAGTTCTCCGTCCTCTCAAACTTGTCTCCGGAGTTCCAAGTAAGTAGCTGAATACTAAACTCGGAGCTAAAAATAGACCTTGATTTATTCTGAATTCTGATGTTGTAAAGTGAGATTTTGCACAATATTTGATTCATCAGATACATCAGACTACAAAGAGAATTCAGTACTCCTTCTCTTGCAGGGACGTACACTTTAAATATATGATAATATATATACATACACTTCAGAGACATACACTTCAGAGACATACACTTCACAGACATACACTTCAAAAACATACAAATTTGGATCTCTGTACATTAAATGAGTTTCAGGTTGCTATTTAATTCTCTTGCTTTGTAACAGTTGATATTAGACGAAAAAAACTTGCAAAATAGAATCTCTCACTTATGCCGTTCTTATTTGCTTAGACTTTTTTCTTTGACCGATAAGTAAAAAAACTATGAAAATGTCCACAAAATAGTAAACATAAAGTACATATTACATATATATATGATTATAAGTTGTATCATGTATATCTACAAAGAATTGTTGTATGTAAATATTCACTATATTCTCCGAGTTCTCAACCTGTAATTTCATTATGGTTGGGAAGGGGGGGGGGGGCTTCTTCCTCCTTCCTCCCCCTCATGCCTCCCCTCGGATCGAATGTATGTGATAAATCAATCCGCGTTGTTCTGACCTGGATGGAATATCCTATGATATATATCCTCCAATATGTCAAACCAAGAATTGAGAAAATATCGCGGTCTGAATTTGTCTCCGGGTCCCATAAAATACATGGGTACAGAAGAATCTGGGATACAGGAGTATAAATAAGTTGGGTCTGCAGAGTTGTAATAAGTTTGTTGGGCATAATTTGATTTCTCCGGTCCATTAGTTGGTGATTACAGATAGCATTGTCGGGATTCTGGTACTGAGAGAGAGATCTTGATATAATTAAATACTGCAGTATTAGGGACCTGGGGTTAGGGACTAGGAAGAGGGGGTTGGGAACTAGGGACCAGGGGATAGGGACTATGGACCAGGTGTTAGGTAATATGGAACAGGGACCAGGGACTATGGATTAAGTATTAAGGTATTAGGAACTAGGGATAAGGGACCTGTTGGGAGTATTGATCAGAGACCAGGGGTGAAAGACTAGAGATCATAGAGTAGGAGTGAGGGACTAGAGATCAGAGACCAGATGTGAGGGACTAGGGATCAGAGACCAGTTATTAGGGACTAAAGATTAGAGACCAGGGGTGAAAGACTAGAGATCATAGAGTAGGAGTGAGGAACTAGAGATCAGAGACCAGATGTGAGGGACTAGGGATCAGAGACCAGTTATTAGGGACTAAAGATTAGAGACCAGGGGTGAGGGACTAGGGATCAGATACCAGGGATGAGGGACTAGGGATAAAAGACCAGGGATGAGGGACTAGGGATTAGAGACCAGGGGTGAAGGACTAGGGATCAGATACCAGGGATGAGGGACAAGGGACAAGAGACCAGGGATGAGGGACTAGGGATAAAAGACCAGGGATGAGGGACTAAAGATTAGAGACCAGGGGTGAAGGACTAGGGATCAGATACCAGGGATGAGGGACTAGGGATTAGANAAAGACAATAATATCAAGACGATATAAACCAGGAAACGACAATATAATCCAGAAAAAGACAATTTTATTCAGGAAAAGACAATATAATCTAGGACAATACATTATAATCTAGAAAAAGACAATATAATCTAGGGAAAAAAAAACAATATAATCAAGGAAAAGCCAATATAATCTAGGAAAATACAATATTATCTAGGAAAATACAATATAATTTAGGAAAAGACAATATGATCTAGGAAAATCCAATATGATCTAGGAAAAGCCAATATAATCTAGGAAAATACAATATAATTTAGAAAAAGACAATATAATTTAGGAAAAGACAATATAATCTAGGAAAAGACAATATAATCTGGGAAAAGACAATATAATCTAGGAAAATACAATATAATCTAGGAAAATACAATATAATCTAGGAAAAAAACAATTTAATCTAGGAAAATACAATACAATCTAGGAAAAGACCATATGATCTAGGAAAAACAATATAATCTAGGAAAATACAACATAACCCAGGAAAAGACAGTATAATCAAGGAAAAACAATATAATCTAGGAAAAGACAATATTATCCAGGAAAAGACAATTTTATCCAGGAAAGACAATATAATCTAGGAAAATACAATATAATCCAGGAAAAGACAATATAATTTAGGAAAATACAATATAATTCAGGAAAAGACAATATAATCTAGGAAAAATAATATAATCTAGGAAAAGACATTCTAATCCAGGAAAAGACAATTTTATCCAGGAAAGAAAATATAATCTAGGAAAATACAATATAATCCAGAAAAAGACAATATAATCTAGGAAAAACAATATAATCCCGGAAAAGACAATATTATCTAGGAAAAGATTATATAATCTAGGAAAATACAATATAATCTAAGAAAAGACAATAAAATTTTAGAAATGACAATATAATCTAGGAAAAGGAATAAACTATATTCAGTCTATTAGAAAGAAAGTAAATTGTACATTCTATCAACAAATAGAAAGTATAATCTATCTAGTAAGAAGAAAGTATAATCTAGAAAGAAAAAAAGTAAATCTAGGAAAAATCAAGTATAACTTATCTAGGGGAAAAAAGTATATTCTAGCAAGGAAATAAAAAGTATATTCTATCGAGGAAATAAAATGTATAATTTATCTAGGAAACAGGAAGTATAATCTTGGAAATAGAAAGCATATTCTATCTAGGAAAATTGTTGTGTATTCCATCTAGGATAAAGAAAGTACATTCTATCGAGGAAAAAGAAAGTATTTTCTATCTAGAAAATAAAAAGTATAAACTATTTAGGAAAAATAAAGTATATTCTTTCTAGAAAAAATAAAGAATATTCTTCTTAGTATAGTAAGGTAAATTCTATCTAGGAAAAATAAAGTATAATCTATCTAGGAAACAGAAAGTATAATCTAGGAAAAAGAAAATATATTCTATTTATGAAATAGAAAGTGTATTCTATCTAGGAAAAAGAAAGTATAATCTGAGAAACAAGAAGTATAATCTAGGAAATAGAAAGTATATTCTATTTATGAAATAGAAAGTGTATTCTATCTAGGAAAAAGAAAGTATAATCTAGGAAAAAAAAGTTTATTCTAGGTGGTGAAAGAACTAGTGCTTAAATGGATTATATATTGTCACCTTGTATTCCCTGTATAGAGTGTATTGAAAACAAATAATTTAAGATTTATCTTATACCATCCTTCGATCTAAATATCCGGGTATAAATAGGTCAGGGAGGGGAACGGAAACACATCAAGTATACAAGGGATACCTTAACTAAATTCTAACCAAGAGAGAGAATAAAATGAATCATCCATGATATTCCATGCTTTATTCGTAATTGGAGCAAACATGAAACAAATCTAATTACAAAAATGTTCATCACAAAAATGATACTGATAAAACTGATAAAACTGATTGAATATATTATTTTCTTTGCCAGTTAAAATTCAGAAAAATGTGTCTTTATGTATTTATAAACTACCACATTTTTTGTGAATTTAAGGATTTCTTAAATTAGGTTAAAAGAAGTAAACTTTTGATTAACATAATTCAACAAAATTATTTACTTCTTCCATACTTCCTCTGAAGTGTCTTACTGTATAGCTAGCTCTAGTCTCCTCTGGAGCTTGGATCTTTAACCCACCAACCCTCTAACATATGTCTCCCCTTCCTTGAAGCTAAAAATTACAAAATTGTCTTTACATCTTTAAATAAAATGTTTTCTTTAGATTAAAGAAAAGGAACTGTTTACTGTGTACCCTCCTTTCTTGATGATTTATTAAACATATATTACAATCCTACGCTGGATGAAATATAATAAGGAAGAAAGACACAAACTTTGCTGGGTTCTCCTCAACTCCTGCTTGGAATTCAGATCAGGGGGCTAGTTGGAGAAACCTAGATCTGGCATACAACCAGGAGAAACCTAGAAGCAAGAATACAAAAAGGAGAAAACTAGAACCAGACAAACAACCAGGAGAAAATTAGAACCAGGCATACAACCAGGAGAAAACTAGAACCAGGCATACAACCAGGAGAAAACTAGAACCAGACAGCAACCAGAAGAAGAGTAGAACGGATACAATTTATTCAACAGCATGGTTTCCTAATTCCCCCAGGATATCAGAGAAGAACGGATACAACCTATTCAACAATGTTGGCTTGGCAAATCCCGTCATTAAAGTGTTAGTTTAAAGAATATATCTATGTAAAACTATGTACTTTAATTATAAATATATATCTATCTATCTATCTAACTACATGGTATCCTAGTTCCCCAGGATATCAGAGAAGAAAGGATACAACCTATTCAACAGCATGGTTTCCTAGTTTCCACAGGATATAAGAGAAGAAAGAATAGAACCAATTCAACAACATGGTTTCCTAGTTCCCCCAGGATATCAGAGAAGAAAGGATACAACCTATTCAACAACATGGTTTCCTAGTTCCCCAGGATATCAGAGTAGAAAGGATAGAACCTATTCTACAACATGGTTTCCTAGTTCCCCAGGATATCAGAGAAGAACAGATACAACCTATTTAACAACATGGTTTTCTATGGTTTTTCCAATGGTTACCAGAGTATAAACCTATTCAATAATATTGGTTTCTAGTTTGATTTTGGATGCCACCAAAATANCCACCCCCATCGCTTGTTGTACTAATCTGGGCTTGAAACTTTATTGATATAAATCCCACTCAGCTTGCCTCGGGTTCAGAGAATATTAGAATAATATTTGGGGAGGTTTCAAGGCTTATGGAGGACTAAGGGATGATACAAGTAAATCTATCCATATTGTGATATATTTATTTAGCTAAGATATATTATATATTAAATATATTTGACACTTGATATATCAAGCCAGGAGAGATAAATGTAATCCTAAACATATTTTGAAACGTAATGCCACTTTAAAGAGACAACAAATTATGAATATGAGACGCCCAAGATATTTTAGATATTGAACGCAGGAAAAGTGGATAATACTCTTATCAAAAATGTAAAAATGTTCATATAAACTAATTATAGAGAGTAAACCTTTAATACTTCAAACTTAGATTATTTGGTCTAACAGAATTTATATAGTTTGAAATATCTAAGGTCTAGGACATTGGGTTGCAAAGCAATAAGAATTAAAAAATCTGAGTTTGTGGCAAAGGCTCAATTTCTTTCCCTAAAAAGTTAGTACTAAAATACCACGATGTTTATAGACACTTGCTTATTTAAAAACCAAAAAATTAACTATTTAATTATAATAAATATTAACATTATACCATTATGAAAATATCTATATGTGACTGAGTATAGTTTGGTTGAATACCAGGGTTTGAAGGAAAGGTTTATAATAACATGCAATTAATAATTATATATAGAAGCTTGTCTACTTAGCCTAAAACTTGTATACCACTGCACCAAATCACAGCGTTACTTCATGTTTTAATTGTATACTGAAAAGTATTCCGCGGACATGTAAATCACTTTAAAAATAAAAATGTCGAAAACAAAAAATTTTTAATTAATTTTTCAATCAGCTCCCAACTCTATGAATGTCTAGGGTAATCAGCTCCTAACTCTATAATTATCTAGTTCAATCAGTTCCTAATTCTCTAATTATCTAGGTTAATCAATTCTAACTTTATGATCATCTAGGTTCATCAGCTCCTATCTCTATGAATGTCTAGGTTAATCAGTTCCTAACTCTATGATTATCTAGGTTAATCAGTTCCTAACTCTTTGATTATCTAGGTTAATCAGCTTCTAACTATATGATTATCTAAGTTAATCAGCTCCTAACTCTATCAATGTCTAGATTAATCAGCTCCTAACTCTATGATTATCTAGGTTAATCAGCTCCCAACTCTATGATTATCTAGGTTAATCAGCTCATAATTCTATGATTATCTAGGTTAATCAGCTCCTAGCTCTATAATTATCTAGTTTAATCAGCTCCTAACTCCATGAATATCTAGGTTAATCAGCTCCTAACTCTATGAATATCTAGGGTAATCAGCTCCTAACTCTATAATTATCTAGTTCAATCAGTTCCTAATTCTCTAATTATCTAGGTTAATCAATTCTAACTTTATGATCATCTAGGTTCATCAGCTCCTAACTCTATGATTATCTAGGTTAATCACCTCCTAACTCTATGATTATCTAAGTTAATCAGCTCCTAACTCTATGAATATCTAGGTTAATCAGCTTCCAACTCCATGATTATCTAGGTTAATCACCTCCTAACTCTATGAATATCTTGGTTAATCAGCTCCTAACTCTTTGAATATCTAGGTTAATCAGCTCCTAACTATATGAATATCTAGGTAAATCAGCTCCTAACTCTATGATTATCTAGGTTAATCACCTCCTAACTCTATGAATATCTAGGTTAATCAGCTCCTAACTCTATGAATATCTAGGTTAATCAGCTCCTAACTCTATGAATATCTAGGTTAATCAGCTTCTAACTCTATGAATATCTAGGTTAATCAGCTTCTAACTCTATGAATATCTAGGTTAATCAGCTTCTAACTCTATGAATATCTAGGTTTATCAGCTCCTAACTCTATGATTATTTAGGTTTATCAGCTCCTAACTCTATGAATATCTAGGTTAATCAGCTTCTAACCCTATGAATATCTAGGTTAATCAGCTTCTAACTCTATGAATATCTAGGTCTACAGGTTGTGATGAGTTCTATCGGAAAAGCTATTGGTCCTCTGGTCAACATTGCTCTCCTTCTCTTCTTTGCCGTCCTTATCTTCGCCATCATTGGTTTAGAGTTCTATGCCGGAGCTCTTAACAAAACCTGCTACAGCTTAGATAATTTAGGTCAGTTTTTTATCCAGTCGGAACAAATGTTAATCTCGTTAATCTTGTTAAAAACCACTAATCCGTTCATATTCTAAATCCAAATTTTAATTAAAACGGATTAAAGCTTTTTAAAAAGAATAACCGTTTAAAAATTTAGGAACTTTTACAGGATTAAGCTGAAATATTATTCAGCTTATTATCATTTGGCTTCAGATCAAATTTGTTAGTTGAGAAATTTCTAATGACTAGATCGAGTGTGTTAAGTTTCATAGAAAAATGCAATTGAGTTGAAGTTATAGATGGTCATCGTTTTCAGTAAAACAAGTTACGTAATTAAAAATTATTCTACTTTTTTGAGGGGTGGGTGGGGGGCGGGGGGCTCTCTCATGCCATCACCTTTATATCCTATTATTTCGATTTTTAACACCATTTATAACAGATTAAAAAATATTAGAAAATAAATATTTTTGATATAAATAAATTTATTCATCCTTCATTTATCGAATAAATGGGTTTGCGTAACGAAGTATTGGATTATAAAATTACGGATATGCCATTCCATTCTCATCCCCCCCCTTCCTATTCCTCCTTTCCTACCACCCACTTTCCTACCCCCCCTTTCCTATCCCTCCTTTCTTACCAGCCACTTTCCTACCCCCCCTTTCCTATACCTCCTTTCTTACCAGCCACTTTCCTACCCCCCCCCCTTTCCTCCCCCCCCCCCCTTTCCTATCCCTCCTTTCTTACCAGCCACTTTCCTACCCCCCTTTCCTATCCCTCCTTTCTTAAACCTACTTTCCTACCCCCCCCTTTACTATCCTCCTTTCTTACCAGCCACTTTCCTACCCCCCTTTCCTATCCCTCCTTTCTTAAACCCACTTTCCTACCCCCCCTTTCCTATCCCTCCTTTCTTACCAGCCACTTTCCTACCCCCCCCCCCCTTCTAATTAGTACGATATGTTTATTATTAAATTGTTCCAAAAATATAAAGATTACCCTGTGTCTTTACAAGTTAACATCTATAATTATGTTTAATAGTTCAATAATGATGTTCTATTTGTAAATATTAATGGTTGAAGGGGGATCAACGGTAATTAAAGGGGTTTTTAGTTAATTAATGCATGGTTTAATCGATCTATGGTTTTTACAACAAAAAAAAATAATCAATCTGTGTTTTCATACTTTATTCATTCTATCATAAATGAAGAACCAGAAAACTTTGGAATAGGAAGACGACATTAAAAGCAATAATTCAGTGTATTTGTTGTTGTTGTTGTTTTACTAGAAACTTATTAAATCTTTTATTAAGTGAAATGGGTCGGTTTACACTGGACATTTGCTGTGTACATGAAAACAAACTTATTTCATAATTGCCTTCTACCATACAATCTTATCCAACCGTACTTCCTTATCCAACACCTTCTTATCCAACCATACCTACTTATCCAACCATACCTTCTTATCCAACCATACCTTCTTATCCAACCATACCATCATTTAATCCAACCGTTTTCTTGATCCAATCCCTTATCGAGCCTATATCCTAATATCACTCTATCTGGTTTCCTAATCCCTCCAGTATTAAGTTTGAAGATGATTAACTCTGCATAAGACCGTTCTAAGCATATACAGAGTCAATCCTTTCATCTCTATGCATCATAATCCATCAAACCTTTCTCAGGGTCCCACTTCGAATAGGTGTCCTACAGACCTTTATTATTTTTTCTTTCATTGTCTTCAACAAATAAAAATTTTTTATTTTTTATTTAAACTTTTGTTAGAAAATTTGACAGATAACTCATTAAAAAGTCTTTGTCTTGAAAACCATTATTTATTTCTCTAAGAGCGTACAATTTCTAAATCAACTGTTTTTGGTATCAAATTAGGCGCCATAAAAAGAAAATGGATTCTTTGTTTGAGGATAATTTATCATGGCAGAAAATTATGTGGAAAACTGAACATCTACAGGATTACCCAAAAAAGATGAGACTTTAAAGGGAGTGACCGGCAACGTATGGTAGTTGAACTGAGATTGCAGTATTATTGATTCTCAAAATCATCCCTCCAAAATGTACAATGAATGAGGATTTTAAAGATTGCATTTGCGCTCTTGCTGAACAAATATACACCGCAAAAACGTCTGATAGGTTAAGCCTTAAAAAATTCTCAATAATACTGCAATCTCAGATTAAGTACCATACTTACGGTCACTCCCTTTAATGACGACCTAAACTCTTTAAATAAGACGCTCTGAAGGTTGAGTTTGGCTTACCGCCTTGTATATTATCTTTTAGTTTATTATTTTAACAAAGAAGCGTCAAGTTTCAACTGCTGCAGGGAATACGTGTATAATGTGAGAAAAAAGCCTTAATGATTTCTGTACAGTCGACTCTAAAATTCCATCCTTTCTGGGAATCCCTGTACAGAATAAGGTACACAGAGCCCAAAACTTAAGACAGGGTATCATTGTGAAAACCAGTTTTTAAACCCGGGTTTCACGAATGGGGTAAGGCAGTTTTGTGAATATCAATATTTCTGTTTTGAAATATTATTTTATTTAGTTTATTCATATTCTCGATTTTTTCGAATCTTAAATAAAAATCTACACAAATATTAAGACCCTAAAAAAGGAAACTCGGGAGTATCGTTAAACAAAACTCGGGAGTTTCCTTTTTGGGGTCTTAACATTTATGTAGATTTTGATTTAAGAAATTCGAAAAAAATGGAAAATATAATCAAACTGAAAAACATAATATTTCATAACAAAAATATTGATATTCACAAAATTGCGTAACCCAATTCGTGAAACCCGGGTTTAAAAACTGGTTTTCTTAACGATACCCTGTCTTAAGTTTTGGGCTCAGGGTATCTAAATATCTACATTTAGAGTACAGTTTGTAGTACACTGAAATAAGGTTTTAGTAAGCATCTTATACAAATATGTTTTTTGTAGAAAGATTAGGTACAATAGTTGGAGTACCCTTGCGTTGCCATAGTTTATATAATTATTTATAGTGATTGAAAACCAGCACGGTTTCATATCCGTGAGATTTATATATTTCTGTACATAAATAATATATTTCTGTACATAAATAATATATTTCTGTACATAAATAATATATTTCTGTACATAAATAATATATTTCTGTACATAAATAATCTAGTTTGGAATATTCCAGAGTTTAGTTGTCCGTTGGCAAGTTTTGAAAGTGGCCGGCATTTCTCGAGAAATTTCGAGAAATTTGAAATAAAATTTAGCCTATGTCATCCCCGGGGTATCCACGGGTTCCCTAAAAAAATGTTAGCTTTGGTCCAGCCGTTTGGTCGTATGAGCGAAGAGCTTTATTATATAAATTTTTATTTATTTAATGTTCTTTAGAACTCTTTCAATCTATAGAAGGCAAAATCTTATATTCTCAATTTTAGAAATAATCAAGTTTTATAAGTTTAAAGTTGGAGCAAACAAAAGAAATTCCAGAGCTCAGGACAGGAACATCGGAATGATCTAAACTGATTTGAACGGATTTAAAGAATTAAAGTTCATCTCTTTCCATGGGTTAAACGTTATTTAATAAAGCCAGGTTGATAGAGATTTCGACTAATATTCTTTTGAGGAGAAATAACTTTAACTAATTTAAATCGGTTTAAATCGATTTCGTTCAGTTCTATATTTTTAGCTCATTCTAGGACTAGGTTTGATTTTCATCTTCAAGCCACGGAAGGATCTGGTTTTAACCGTTCAGTCGAGTAGCATAAATTCAAATAGGTTTTGTTAGAGATCAAACCAATTATATCATTAAATCATGAAAATTCAGAAGTTCAACAAAAATGTTGGCCAATCTAAACAATTGAGAAGTTCTGGTTTATGAGCTTCTAATAGCAAATAATTCCATTTTGTTTAGTTTTAATGATTTTTAGACATTTTTATATCTCAATCTTATTTTTTTGTTTGTTTATCATATTGTTTATAAAAACATTAATCCAAAATTTAAAGTTTTGATAGAAAAGCTACCATACACACTAAACACTACACAGTTTGTTTAAGTCCGGCCTAAATGCTTATTTTACCTGTTTTTCACAAATTAAATTGTTTTTAACTTGAATTGAATTAAATCTAAGAATTTATTAAATCTCCGCTTAACGACCTAACGAATTATTTAACCAATAAACTCTTTCAATCATGCAATTTAATGCATCCAAATATTTCGATGACTTTACAATTTTAAGCAAAAGTTGCAAAAAAATAAGTTTTAAAGTGCATTGAATATTAATCTAAAAGAAAACCTTTCAGATTTAGATTAGAAACGGTGCTTTTTGGTGAAGGCAACATGAAAAACCAAAAAATGTATTTTTTAACATCTTAGAATCTGAAAGTAAAGAAATCCGGTATTTCTACGTGGGACAATTTGTGCTTCTCCATATTTTAAAGAAATATTATTTTATTTTCTAGGTTTTACATTAAAAAAACACAAATGAAAAAACCGCAAGTTTCGTTTAACCATTCTCTCTTAAGTTTCCGGCCCTGATGTCCCCGCCTGCGTATATGTTGTTGTTGTGCTGCGGCATTATTAGATTATTGTTACGTGCAGGAATTAATCAAATTCAACCTCCAAAAACCTAAAACCTTCCTCCCCCCATCCTTAAACCAATCAAACTTTGGAGAATTGCCCGAATGAGAACAATTTTTAAGAAAATTTCATAAAGGGAAGAAAACAGAAAAAAGTTGTATGGTCTGAATGTTGGGTTGAATCTGCAGTATTGGGGTAGAGAAAGTAATTAAACCTCGGGAATTACTGGTTTCCAGTAATCTAGCATTGGAGAAAACACGTGATTTGGAAACTCGGAGAAAAACTAATGTTTTTTTTACTCGAGATTTATGTCCTTTTCCCCGGAGAGTTTTCAATAGTACGCAGAGGTTTTCCTATATTATCCGAAAAGCGTTTTTATCCAGAGTTCTTTTCCAGTCCATAAATTAAAATTCTTTGAGTTCAGTTTTCAAGATCAATTCTATCCTTAAGTTCTGAAAACTGAACTTAAGTTCCATAAAAGCTGCTTAAATTACAAGCTCAAGGTTCTTTTCCTTCTACTCAGGGCCTAAATCTGCAGGGTTTCTTTCTTAGAGCAATCCTTCGGAGAATAAGAGATTTTAAACCTATTAATAGAATCAGTGCCGAATATTTCAGTTAGTTCAAATGTCATTCTTTTGAAGAAAACTTTAACTGAAGCACTCGGAGCTGAGTTGGTTTCGCGGTTTAGATTAGATCTTACATCTTTCCTCTGATCATAGAAGAGGAAATATAATTCATTTTTTTCTCAAAATATAAAACTAAATCTCGGAACCAACCAAACCAACAGAAACCATAGAAACCATAGAATATAGTCACAGTTATAGTCATCAATAGCTTATAGTCACCGGCTATAGTGTTGCCAAAATAAAAATGGAAGTAAAAATTCATAAAATCAATTTTTCAGACATCTTTGCCATTTTTGTTCTGGCGACAAGACTTTTTAAATTAAAATTTTGCTCCTTTATTCTAGACGAACGATGCCGTGGGTAGCGTTTTCAACTGGGTTTTCTTTATCCCACTCATAGTGGTCGGATCATTCTTTATGTTAAACCTAGTTCTAGGAGTACTCAGTGGGTGAGTACGTTATTATACGTTCATACAACGTAATTATTAACGTTTTTTAATAAAAACGTTCGTTTTGCTTTTTTCTTTTCCTATCCCTCCTTCTACTTCTCTAGAGCCGGTTTACCGACCAAACCTATAGTTCGAAGGAAGGTTGGGACGTCTACCTATAGTTCGGAGTAAGGTTGGGACGTAAACCTATAGTTCGGAGAAAGGTTGGGACGTAAATCTATACTCAGAGTAAGGTAGGGATTTAAACCTATAGTTTGGAGTAAGGTTGGGACGTAAACCTATAGTTCGGAGTAAGGTTGGGACGTAAACCTATAGTTCGGAGTAAGGTTGGGACGTAAACCTATAGTCCGGAGTAAGGTTGGGGCGTAAACCTATAGTTCGGAGTAAGGTTGGGACGTAAATCTTTACTCGGAGTAAGGTTGGGACGTAAATCTTTACTCGGAGTAAGGTTGGGACGTAAACCTATCGTTCGGAGTAAGGTTAAGACGTAAATCTTTACTCGGAGTAAGGTTGGGACGTAAATCTATACTCGGAGTAAGGTTGGGACGTAAACCTATAGTTCGGAGTAAGGTTGGGACGAAATCTATACTCGGAGTAAGGTTGGGACGTAAACCGGTGAGAAATCATGAAAATAAGACACAATTCATGATCAATCCCGACATAACTCGGGCTTTTACACTTAGGTTGCTATACAGTCATCACTTTTTACATGGAAGGGAGTAGGACAGAGAACAATGTTTAAAACCCTAGAGATAAAACCGTCCAAGCTTCAAAATAAAAATTTTGATTGAACTTACTTTAAACATTTTCTAATGCTTATTTCTTTTCACCCTGAGGTCGTAGACATTTTATATTTAAATCTGGATCATATAGTGAAAGTTTGAAACAGGTGGTAAAGATATAAGAAGTATAACTTTAGAGTTTGCGACGTGTAATCAGTTTCTATTAAAATAGAACTTGTGAACCAACCCTCGAGTGAATCAAAACAAAAACCTTAAACCTGAGCTCGCAGAAAAGAACTATAATGATTTCGTAGTCAGTAGTTTTCTATAAAACTTGAAATAAGCCTAGTTTGCGTGTTACACTGGAGAATGAAACTTCACCAAGTATAGAGTAACAATGAAATCTATTACATTTGTAAATAAACACAATATTATCCTAAACATGAGAGAAGAGCTTAACAAATCAATAAAACAAAAAATGGACATGGCAATTATTTAAAAATTTAAAACTTTTTTTTGCAGACTTCTTTAAAATAAGAATAAAAATATATTGATAATGCAAGACAAATGAGTTCTCTATCATGGTTCTCTACCTTAGGTCAGGGTCTACTCCAGGGATTTAAATATTTGTTCATCTTTCTATTCTTCAAATACAAGACATTAATCCAAACCCTAATTCCCACACATTTTTTCCTCATATTGATAGTTTATATATATATAATAACAATTTAATTAAAGTGAACACTTTCCACAGCCTTCTTAAACTATCCTTAACTATCATCCAACCCATCCTTATATTGATAGTTTATATATATAATAACAATTTAATTAAAGTGGATACTTTCCGCAGCTTTCTTAAACTATCCTTAACTATCATCCAACCCATCCTTAACAGCCCTCAACTGTCCTAAACTATCCTATCATTCTAGACCATCTAATCCTATTCTGAACCATTTTAAGCATCCTAAACTGTCCCTTTATATACTAAACTTCTCCTAAACCATCGTAATCTCCTCCAAAACCATCCTAAACTCCACCTAGACCATCGTAATCTCCAAAACCATCCTAAACTCCACCTCTTCCACCCTAATCTGATTCACAGCCATCCTAGACTACTAACCATCCGAAACTATCTAATCCTCCTTCTAAACCTTCCTGCAATATCCTAAGTTATTCCAAAGCTAATTTAACCACCTAAAATTATCCTAAACTGTCCCAGCAGATAATGTAACCATTCCAAAATGTCCGAAACTGTCCCAACTACCAATTGAACCAGCCCAACATATCGAAGCTGTCCCAGCGGCTAATTTTGCCATCATAAAATCTCCTTAACTGTCCTAAAAGCTACTGTTACTATCCTTAAGTATCCTTAACTGTCCTAAAACCTAATATAACTATCATAAAATATCCTTAACTGTCCTAAAAGCTAATATAACTATCCTAAAATATTCTTAACTGTCTTAAAAGCTAATGAAACCATCCTAAAGAATCCTCAACTGTGCTAAAAGCTAATATAACTATCCTAAAATATCCTTAACTGTCCTAAAGGCTAATATAACTATCCTAAAATATCCTATCCTAATCTGTCCATATTTCAGTGAGTTTGCGAAGGAGAAGGATCGGGTTGAGAGTAGAGCAGGGTTTCTTCTCCTCAAGGAAGAACAGAAGCTTGAGAAGGAAATGAACGGATACATGAACTGGATCTGTAAAGCAGGTAAATAAACAGTAAACACAAACAAAACCTTTAGGAGACAGACTAACAATGGACTGAATGAAATAAGATATATCTAGACGGAAGTGAAAAGAAAGACAAAAGATGTTTAAGAATGAAAAACAAAATAACAGTTTCTTCTTGCAGTTTTCCTCTTGAGCGAATAACTCCTCGGTTAATCTGTAATGGAAGAGAAAGAGAACTTAAGTTGGAAAATATTTAATTGGATCACCCCCCACCCACCCCTGTAATAGTACAAGTTTATTATTAGAGACAAAAAAAAACTTTTTTTTCTAAACTTCATAATAATTAGAGGCCCTGGGTTAAAATGCGGTGAGTCATAACTTTGAAATCTATTCTTAACCGTAAAATATAGATTTTTCGCGTTTAATGATTTATACTTTTTTGTTTGGCTACTCGTTTCAAACATTAAAGTATTTCCAGCCTTTTACGTTTTTTTATGAATTTCAAATTGTAGATCAAAACTTGACTCATTTTTTGTCTGATACAGACAGGATACCCTTAGCTTTGGTTGGTCTCGCCCTGAGCATTTCAAAGATTTATAAAACTAGCAAAAAAGGAAAACAAGAAATTATTGTTAATATCATTTAAGAAGTTAAATCTCTGTAAGTTAGAAGAATACCTACTTTCAAGACGAGCTGAGTTTAAATTGAAAAGATGCATTAAGAGGGTTAGAGAGAAAGAGAGGAGAAGTTGAAAATTGGTTTTGCTTGGAGAACTTTAAAGCAAGCTGTTTCCCGATTCCTGGAAATTAGTCTAACTTACTCAAATACAGCGGTAGGGTGAGACAAGGGGAGACCTCTTTCTTTCATGGAATGAATTAGATCTGCTCTCTCCAGACTCAGTTTTTGACTGGGCAAATGGGAACCATTAATTAAGGAAACTAATGCTATAAGATAACTTTATAATAAAATACGGTAAGAAAACAAGTAAATTGTACGTCAAACTAAAAGTGTATAAAGTTTTAACTATAACTCCTAAGTATTTAAGAACTATTGAGAAGAACTAAAGAGTTTTAAATTTCTAATATATAATATATATTATATATAATATAAAGTTCACCTAGCTATGTCAATACAATATATAATTTATTTTTCCATTCAACAATAAACAATAATTGAGTATTTTTTCTTCATTAAATACAGAATAAAACAATCAAGAACATTTCTAGATGAATAAATAATAGTAAGGGCAATTATTAAGGTTGTAAAGAGAACCAATTGTTATTTTAAATTATTTTTTCCATTTAGAACTTGTTTTGTTGGGGTTTTAATGTAAACAAACACAGGTTTTATGTATTAGGTTTAATTTGTTTATTTAGCCCCGAGGAGGTTTATTGACACTCTCCCAATAAACGTCTGTTTTTCCTTAAAACATTAAAAAAGAACTTTCTGCAGGGCATTACAAAACCCGTGCGCAGACTCAAAATTAGAGAATAATTCTGAAGTCGGAATCTATGAATGAGAGAGATGTGTTTGAATTAGCTCCTGATTACTTTAATAGTTAAACCACCTCTATTGTTCAGATTGATATAGGTGTCATCAAGACAAGTAGTTGAACCAGTTGTGGGTAGTTCAACTACCTCTCTCGTTCATAAACTGAAAGCTCTGCTTTTTTAAAGATTCTATACTTAATCTATTTTAGACGAGGTTGTGAAGGAAGGGTTAAAAGAGAGTCCATGTTTTATCGGTAATCCGTCAGATGCTCCCTGGGGGGCGAATATGTGTGATACCAATACCTCAGTATGCCTGGAGAAGTGGGCCGGACCCAACGACGGGCTCACCTCCTTTGATAACATCGGACTCGCGATGCTCACGGTTTTCCAGTGTGTTACCATGGAGAACTGGATACCCATCCTCTACTCGGTAGGCTTCCAACATTTTGGAGAGAAAACTTTTAAAAGAAACTGATATCTTGCATCATCCTCTAATTTTTTAATCCTAATATCATTGCAACCTGATGTTGTAAACCTTTGATATTTCATAATGTGAACGATGTTAACTCTGCAAATATGTTTGAAATATCAAATGTTAGATTGTCATTTTGCATAGACATAGGAATTGAATTAGAGTTTTAAGTAAGTAATCAGTTCTTGTACATAAGTGTAGAAAAAGTGGAAAAGTAATAAATTTATTTATTTATCGATTATTAAATGTAATATTGGGTTAAATAACAAATTTGTTTAAAGTTTTCACTGTTTTTCTCAAATATATTCTGTATATAATAATTTTACAATATTCACAAAAATAATTATGCGTAAGTGGTGTTTCTTTAAAATGCCATTTTGCGTCACAAATTAGTCAAATTTTGATTTGGGTTTCCTCAAACTACTCAGGGTTTGGCTCAATAAAAAATTCGAAATCAGTGGTATTTTATTGGCAGACATTGCTCTAGTTCAATACGAATATTAAAGTTTCAAACGTATTGCAACTTGAATATATTTTTTTATAACTTTCCTATTTCTTAAATGGAAAAAAGCTTTCTATTCTTTTATGAAAAAACTTTCTATTCTTTTAGTTATAAGCTGTAAAAGATTATGTAAAAGTTGTTCTGATAAGTTTTAACACAAATCAGTTTTCCTTGTCCAGCTTACAGAAAAACTTTCAAATGTAAATCATATAAAAATTTAATTTATTATGTTTGACAGATTATTTTCAGGTTTACTTATATATTTCAGGCGAACGATGCAGTGGGATTCGTTTTTAACTGGATTTTTTTTGTTCCTTTGATTACTATTGGTTCGTTTTTCATGCTAAACCTTGTTCTCGGGGTTCTCAGCGAGTGAGTGAACTAGAAAACTAGACAGTTGGACAGCTTGACAGCTAAACAGCTTGACAGCCAAACAGCTTGACAACTAAAAAGCTTACCAGCTAGACAGCTAGATAGCTTGATGACTAGAAAGCTGTCTGCAAGATATCTAGATAGCTAAAAAGCTATATGGCCTGACAGCTTAATAGCTTGATATGGCTACACAAATAGACAGCTAGTCGGCTAAATAGCTAGATAGTTATATATCTTGACGGTTAGAAAGTTGTTTTCTAGATAACTAGACAGCTAAATAAGCTAGATAACCAAACAGATAGACAACTGTAGAGCTAGACAGCGCAACAGCTAGCTTAATAAATAGCTTGACGGCTGTCCAACTATCCAGATAAAGAACTAGTTTTAGTTGATGTCATAGAGATATTGCGAATTATTAGATTTACTAGGATATAGCGTCAGATCATAGAAGTGCTGCTAACATTTTCATCCAATCTTAGGATTGGTATAGATGATATAGATCTGATAGGAATAGTGACTTTCCCTTTCTCATACTTGTGCGTAAGATCAAAACTAGCGGAGGTACGTGATGTGATAAATTAATATTACTCTAGTCTACATATATCGGATAATCAAGGATGGGACGGATTTACTAAATTCGTACCGGCCCAGTCCTATACCCGTACTACATAGGAATTGATTCCGCTTCATGATGGTTCAACATTTTGCCTAGTTTGGGGTGATAAACTAAACAGTCAAATATGTATTTTTTATTTAACGGTTCAAATTTAAACAATTAAAAAAAACAATTTTTATGTCTTAAATTAGAAGTGTCTATATCTCATAAGTATTCACATTGGTTTTTATAAACTTGATAAATACATTCTTAACTTTCTCTAAAATATTCAACCTACTCAACTGAAACATTCTCCTGGTCCTAACGAGCTCTTGAGGCAAATCGGTCCCGGGGTTCCTGAGTTATAATCGGACAAACAAACAAACAAATAGAGAGACAAACAAAGATGGCAACTTTATATTTATATAGAAAGACATAAGTTGTGATAGAAAGAATCCTGGATAGAATTGTGTAAACGTATCTGAGAGAAAGTAGAGACAGAGAATATTGTTTCTAACTTTGTTAAGTAACTTTCAGAAGGATTACATGTGTTCGTAAGATAGGGATTACATATGTAAGATGGAGGATTACATTTGTAAGATAGAGGATTACATATGTAAGATACATCTGTAAGATAGAGGATTAAATATGTAAGATATAGGATTAGATATATAAGATAGAGGATTACATATGTAAGATAGAGGATTACATATGTAAGATAGAGGATTACATTTGTAAGATAGAGAATTACATTTGTAAGATAGAGGATTACATTTGTAATATAGAGGATTAAATATATATAAGATAAAGGATTACATATGTAAGATAGAGGGGTGCATATGTAAGTAAGAATATTACATATTTAAAATAGATAATTACATATGTAAGATAGAGGATTAAATATGTAACATAGAGTATTACATTTGTAAGACGGTTTTGTATTTAAGATTGAGAAAGATGATAAGATGATTACATTATAAGGAGAAGGGGAGATAAGATAAGATCGCATTTTAAAAATCCCAAACATTAGGATTGACGTTTAATTTTTTCAGAGGATTTAGTTCTAGCAGAGGAAAGAACAAGCAAGAAGGACCGACAAAGGATTATGGAAGGTGTGTATCCTTCGTTAATCATACTTTTTAAAAAGATTTCTCGTGGGAAACCCCGGGTTATCAACCTTCTGTACATTACATTATTGTGCATGTAAGTACAGTCCATAATAAATGCTCTTGTACGAAGCTAAGACAAAAAAAATCCTATCAATTATCTTTTTGAAATGATTTGTAGATTTTATAAATATTTACAAATCCGTTACTCATTTTGCCCCGATTTCAACATAAGAAACACATTTTATTTCGTGTGAAAATACTAATACAACTTTGCATCCTCGTAACACCTCATTATAAATAAAAACGAAAGAAAGACAAACTTTTTTATGGCTGCAAATCATGACTTCAAAAAAATATGTTTTATATTAGTGATTTTTGAGATTTTGTGTCATTCCCAAAACATATTGAATAATATTTTTCTATTTATCAATCTTGTTTCCCCCCCCCCTTCACTTATTGAATATCCCTATGTTTTTGTTTCCTTCCTTTTTTCTATTTCTGGTTTGTGTTATTCAGCTCTATGGTTTCTTGTCATTTCTGCACACGGGATTATATTTGATACTATTGTTTTTATGGAGACTGGATTATATTTAATCTTAATGTATTTCTAGCTGCATACGGGATTATATCTAATCAAAATGTTGTCATGCGCATATGTAATCCCCTGGCCCTAATACATTTATTCATACAGGATTATATTTAATTCTAATGTGATTATGCAGACTGGATTATGTTTAATCCTATGTATTTATGCATACGGATTATGTTTAATCCTAATGTATTCATGCATATGGGATTATATCTGATCCTAATGTATTTTTGCATATGGGATTATATCTGATCCTAATGTATTTTTGCATACGGGATTATATCTGATCCTAATGTATTTTTGCATACGGGATTATATCTGATCC